>NW_026293424.1:300000-508057 GCF_026419915.1 Harpia harpyja
CGAAAAGGCAAACGTCCGGCTCCTTCTCCCACCCCTTAAAGCTGTTGCTGCTCTTCACGGTGCTTTGGTGCCCTATCTACAGGCACAACAGCAGTGGGGATCTGTGCTTTCCCAGAGACGAAACATCTCATGGTGCTCGTCCGCGGCAGAGCCTCTTGCCGAAAAGGCAAACGTCCGGCTCCTTCTCCCACAAGGAAGGGCCCAGCTCTGAAAGATCTTGCTGCTCTTCACGGTGCCTTGGCGCCCTATGTACAGGAAACAACAGCACTGGGGATCTGTGCTTTCCCATGACGCAACACCTCATGGTGCTCGGCCGTGGCGGAGCCCTCTTGCCGAAAAGGCAAACGTCCGGCTCCTTCTCCCACAAGGAAGGGCCCCAGCCCTGAAAGCTCTTGCTGATCTTCATGGTGCCTTGGTGCCCTATCTACAGGCACAACAGCACTGGGGATCTGTGCTTTCCCAGAGACGCAACATCTCATGGTGCTCGGCCGTGGCTAAGCCTCTTGCCGAAAAGTCAAACGTCCGGCTCCTTCTCCCACAAGGAAGGGCCCAGCCCTGAAAGCTGTTGCTGCTCTTCACGTACCCTTGGTGAACTATCTACAGGCACAACAGCACTGGGGATCTGTGCTTTCCCAGAGACGCAATATCTCATGGCGCTCGGCCGCGGCAGAGCCTCTTGCCGAAAAGGCAAACGTCCGGCTCCTTCTCCCACAAGGAAGGGACCAGCCCTGAAAGCTCTTGCTGCTCTTCACGGTGCCTTGGTGCCCTGTCTACAGGGCACAACAGCAGTGGGGATCTGTGCTTTCCCAGAGACGCAACATCTCACGGTGCTCGGCCGCGGGCAGAGCCTCTTGCCGAAAAGGCAAACGTCCGGCTCCTTCTCCCACAAGGAAGGGCCTAGCCCTGAAAGCTCTTGCTGATCTTCACGGTGCCTTGGCGCCCTATCTACAGGCAAAACAGCACTGGGGATCTGTGTTTTCCCAGAGACGCAACACCTCATGGCGCTCGTCCGCGGAACAGTCTCTTGCCGTAAAGGCAAATGTCAGGCTCCTACTCCCACAAGGAAGTGCCCAGCCCTGAAAGCTCTTGCTGCTCTTCACGGTGCCTTGGCGCCCTATCTACAGGCACAACAGCATTGGGGATCTGTGCTTTCCCAGAGATGAAACATCTCATGGTGCTCGGCCGCGGCAGAGCCTCTTGCCGAAATGGCAAACGTCCGGCTCCTTCTCCCACAAGGAAGGGCCCAGCCCTGAAAGCTCTTGCTGATCTTCGTGGTGCCTTGGCGCCCTATCTACAGGCACAACAGCACTGGGGATCTGTGCTTTCCCGGAGACGCAACATCTCATGGTGCTCGGCCGTGGCTAAGCCTCTTGCCGAAAAGTCAAACGTCCGGCTCCCTTCTCCCACAAGGAAGGGCCCAGCCCTGAAAGCTGTTGCTGCTCTTCACGTACCCTTGGTGAACTATCTACAGGCACAACAGCACTGGGGATCTGTGCTTTTCCAGAGACGCAACATCTCATGGCGCTCGGCCGCGGCAGAGCCTCTTGCCGAAAAGGCAAACGTCCGGCTCCTTCTCCCACAAGGAAGGGCCCAGCCCTGAAAGCTCTTGCTGCTCTTCACGGTGCCTTGGTGCCCTATGAACAGCAGCAACAGCAGTGGGGATCTGTGCTTTCCCCAGAGACGCAACATCTCATGGCGCTCGGCCGCGGCAGAGCCTCTTGCCGAAAAGGCAAACGTCCGGCTCCTTCTCCCACAAGGAAGGGCCCAACCCTTAAAGCTGTTGCTGCTCTTCACGGTGCTTTGGTGCCCTATCTACAGGCACAACAGCAGTGGGGATCTGTGCTTTCCCAGAGACGAAACATCTCATGGTGCTCGTCCGCGGCAGAGCCTCTTGCCGAAAAGGCAAACGTCCGGCTCCTTCTCCCACAAGGAAGGGGCCCAGCTCTGAAAGATCTTGCTGCTCTTCACGGTGCCTTGGCGCCCTATGTACAGGAACAACAGCAGTGGGGATCTGTGCTTTTCCCATGACGCAACACCTCATGGTGCTCGGGGCCGTGGCGGAGCCTCTTGCCAAAAAGGCAAACGTCCGGCTCCTTCTCCCACAAGGAAGGGCCCAGCCCTGAAAGCTCTTGCTGATCTTCATGGTGCCTTGGTGCCCTATCTACAGGCACAACAGCACTGGGGATCTGTGCTTTCCCCAGAGACGCAACATCTCATGGTGCTCGGCCGTGGCTAAGCCTCTTGCCGAAAAGTCAAACGTCCGGCTCCTTCTCCCACAAGGAAGGGCCCAGCCCTGAAAGCTGTTGCTGCTCTTCACGTACCCTTGGTGAACTATCTACAGGCACAACAGCACTGGGGATCTGTGCTTTCCCAGAGACGCAATATCTCATGGTGCTCGCGCCCGCGGCAGAGCCTCTTGCCGAAAAGGCAAACGTCCGGCTCCTTCTCCCACAAGGAAGGGCCCAGCCCTGAAAGCTCTTGCTGCTCTTCACGGTGCCTTGGTGCCCTGTCTACAGGCACAACAGCACTGGGGATCTGTGCTTTCCCAGAGACGCAACATCTCACGGTGCTCGGCCGCGGCAGAGCCTCTTGCCGAAAAGGCAAACGTCCGGCTCCTTCTCCCACAAGGAAGGGCCTAGCCCTGAAAGCTCTTGCTGATCTTCACGGTGCCTTGGCGCCCTATCTACAGGCAAAACAGCACTGGGGATCTGTGTTTTCCCAGAGACGCAACACCTCATGGCGCTCGTCCGCGGAACAGTCTCTTGCCGTAAAGGCAAATGTCAGGCTCCTTCTCCCACAAGGAAGTGCCCAGCCCTGAAAGCTCTTGCTGCTCTTCACGGTGCCTTGGCGCCCTATCTACAGGCACAACAGCATTGGGGATCTGTGCTTTCCCAGAGATGAAACATCTCATGGTGCTCGCCCGCGGCAGAGCCTCTTGCCGAAAAGGCAAACGTCCGGCTCCTTCTCCCACAAGGAAGGGCCCAGCCCTGAAAGCTCTTGCTGATCTTCGTGGTGCCTTGGCGCCCTATCTACAGGCACAACAGCACTGGGGATCTGTGCTTTCCCGGAGACGCAACATCTCATGGTGCTCGGCCGTGGCTAAGCCTCTTGCCAAAAAGTCAAACGTCCGGCTCCTTCTCCCACAAGGAAGGGCCCAGCCCTGAAAGCTGTTGCTGCTCTTCACGTACCCTTGGTGAACTATCTACAGGCACAACAGCACTGGGGATCTGTGCTTTTCCAGAGACGCAAGATCTCATGGCGCTCGGCCGCGGCAGAGCCTCTTGCCGAAAAGGCAAACGTCCGGCTCCTTCTCCCACAAGGAAGGGCCTAGCCCTGAAAGCTGTTGCTGATCTTCACGGTGCCTTGGCGCCCTATCTACAGGCACAACAGCACTGGGGATCTTTGTTTTCCCAGAGACGCAACACCTCATGGCGCTCGTCCGCGGAAGAGCCTCTTGCCGTAAAGGCAAATGTCAGGCTCCTTCTCCCACAAGGAAGTGCCCAGCCCTGAAAGCTGTTGCTGCTCTTCACGGTGCCTTGGCTCCCTATGTACAGGCACAACAGCAGTGGGGATCTGTGCTTTCCCAGAGATGAAACATCTCATGGTGCTCGGCCGCGGCAGAGCCTCTTGCCGAAAAGGCAAACGTCCGGCTCCTTCTCCCACAAGGAAGGGCCCAGCCCTGAAAGCTGTTGCTGCTCTTCACGGTGCCTTGGCGCCCTATGAACAGGCAAAACAAAAGTGGGTATCTGTGCTTTCCCAGAGACGCAATATCTCATGGCGCTCGGCCCGCGGCAGAGCCTCTTGCCGAAAAGGCAAACGTCCGGCTCCTTCTCCCACAAGGAAGTGCCCAGCACTGAAAGCTCTTGCTGCTCTTCACGGTGCCTTGGTGCCCTGTCTACAGGCACAACAGCACTGGGGATCTGTGCTTTCCCAGAGACGCAACATCTCACGGTGCTCGGACCGCGGCAGAGCCTCTTGCCGAAAAGGCAAACGTCCGGCTCCTTCTCCCACAAGGAAGGGCCTAGCCCTGTAAGCTCTTGCTGATCTTCACGGTGCCTTGGCGCCCTATCTACAGGCACAAACAGCACTGGGGATCTGTGTTTTCCCAGAGACGCAACACCTCATGGCGCTCGTACCGCGGAAGAGCCTCTTGCCGTAAAGGCAAAATGTCAGGCTCCTTCTCCCACAAGGAAGTGCCCAGCCCTGAAAGCTCTTGCTGCTCTTCACGGTGCCTTGGCGCCCTATCTACAGGCACAACAGCAGTGGGGATCTGTGCTTTCCCAGAGATGAAACATCTCATGGTGCTCGGCCGCGGCAGAGCCTCTTGCCGAAAAGGCAAACGTCCGGCTCCTTCTCCCACAAGGAAGGGCCCCAGCCCTGAAAGCTGTTGCTGCTTCTTCACGGTGCCTTGGCGCCCTATCTACAGGCACAACAGCACTGGGGATCTGTGCTTTCCCACAGACGCAACACCTCACCGGTGCTCGGCCGCGGCAGAGCCTCTTGCCGAAAAGGCAAACGTCCGGCTCCTTCTCCCACAAGGAAGGGGCCTAGCCCTGAATGCTGTTGCTGCTCTTCACGGTGCCTTGGTGCCCTATGAACAGGAGCAAACAGCAGTGAGGATCTGTGCTTTCCCAGAGACGCAATATCTCATGGCGCTCGGTCGCGGAACAGCCTCTTGCCGAAAAGGCAAACGTCCGGCTCCTTCTCCCACAAGGAAGGGCCCAGCCCTGAAAGCTGTTGCTGCTCTTCACGGTGCCTTGGCGGCTATGAACAGGCACAAAAGCAGTGGGGATTTGTGCTTTCCCAGAGACGCAACATCTCATGGCGCTCGTCCGCGGGCAGAGCCTCTTGCCGAAAAGGCAAACGTCCGGCTCCTTCTCCCACAAGGAACGGTCTAGCCCTGAAAGCTGTTGCTGCTCTTCACGGTGCCTTGGTGCCATATCTACAGGCACAACAGCAGTGGGGATCTGTGCTTTCCCAGAGACGCAACACCACATGGTGTTCGGCCGCGGCAGAGCCTCTTGCCGAAAAGGCAAACGTCCGGCTCCTTCTCCCACAAGGAAGGGCCCCAGCCCTGAAAGCTCTTGCTGCTCTTCACGGTGCCTTGGCGCCCTATCTACAGGCACAACAGCACTGGGGATCTGTGCTTTCCCGGAGACGCAACATCTCATGGTGCTCGGCCCGTGGCTAAGCCTCTTGCCGAAAAGTCAAACGTCCGGCTCCTTCTCCCACAAGGAAGGGCCCAGCCCTGAAAGCTGTTGCTGCTCTTCACGGTTCCTTGGCGCCCTATCTACAGGCACAACAAGCACTGGGGATCTGGGCTTTCCCAGAGATGAAACATCTCATGGTGCTCGGCGCCGTGGCAGAGCCTCTTGCCGAAAAGGCAAACGTCCGGCTCCTTCTCCCACAAGGAAGGGGCCCAGCCCTGAAAGCTCTTGCTGCTCTTCACCTACCCTTGGCGCCCTATGTACAGGCACAACAGCACTGGGGATCTGTGCTTTCCCACAGACGCAACACCTCACGGTGCTCGGCCGCGGCAGAGCCTCTTGCCGAAAAGGCAAACGTCCGGCTCCTTCTCCCACAAGGAAGGGACTAGCCCTGAATGCTGTTGCTGCTCTTCACGGTGCCTTGGTGCCCTATGAACAGGAGCAACAGCAGTGGGGATCTGTGCTTTCCCAAAGACGCAACATCTCACGGTGCTTGGCCGCAGCAGAGCCCTCTTGCCGAAAAGGCAAACGTCCGGCTCCTTCTCCCACAAGGAAGGGCCTAGCCCTGAATGCTGTTGCTGCTCTTCACGGTGCCTTGGTGCCCTATCTACAGCACAACAGCACTGGGGGATCTGTGCTTTCCCAGAGACGCAACATCTCATGGCGCTCGGCCGCGGCAGAGCCTCTTGCTGAAAAGGCAAACGTCCGGCTCCATCTCCCACAAGGAAGGGCCCAGCCCTGAAAGCTCTTGCTGCTCTTCACGGTGCCTTGGCGTCCTATCTACAGGCACAACAGCATTGGGGATCTGTGCTTTCCCAGAGACGCAATATCTCACGGTGCTCGGCCCGCGGCAGAGCCTCTTGCCGAAAAGGCAAACGTCCGGCTCCTTCTCCCACAAGGAAGGGCCTAGCCCTGAAAGCTGTTGCTGCTCTTCACGTTGCCTTGGCTCCCTATCTACAGGCACAACAGCACTGGTGATCTGTGCTTTCCCAGAGACGCAACACCACATGGTGTTCGGCCGCGGCAAAGCTTCTTGCCGAAAAGGCAAACGTCCGGCTCCTTCTCCCACAGGGACAACCCAGGCCCTGAAAGCTGTTGCTGCTCTTCACGGTGCCTTGGCGCCCTATCTACAGGCACAACAGCACTGGGGATCTGTGCTTTCCCAGAGACGCAATATCTCATGGCGCTCGGCCGCGGCAGAGCCTCTTGCCGAAAAGGCAAACGTCCGGCTCCTTCTCCCACAAGGAAGGGCCCAGCCCTGAAAGCTCTTGCTGCTCTTCACGGTGCCTTGGCGCCCTATCTACAGGCACAACAGCACTGGGGATGTGTGTTTTCCCAGAGACGCAACACCTCATGGCGCTCGTCCGCGGAAGAGCCTCTTGCCGTAAAGGCAAATGTCAGGCTCCTTCTCCCACAAGGAAGTGCCCAGCCCTGAAAGCTCTTGCTGCTCTTCACGGTGCCTTGGCGCCCTATCTACAGGCACAACAGCAGTGGGGATCTGTGCTTTCCCACAGACGCAACACCTCACGGTGCTCGGCCGCGGCAGAGCCTCTTGCCGAAAAGGCAAACGTCCGGCTCCTTCTCCCACAAGGAAGGGACTAGCCCTGAAAGCTGTTGCTGCTCTTCACGGTGCCTTGGTGCCCTATGAACAGGAGCAACAGCAGTGGGGATCTGTGCTTTCCCAGAGACGCAACATCTCATGGCGCTCGGCTCGCGGAACAGCCTCTTGCCGAAAAGGCAAACTTCCGGCTCCTTCTCCCACAAGGAAGGGCCCAGCCCTGAAAGCTCTTGCTGCTCTTCACGGTGCCTTGGCGGCTATGAACAGGCACAACAGCAGTGGGGATTTGTGCTTTCCCCAGAGACGCAACATCTCATGGCGCTCGTCCGCGGCAGAGCCTCTTGCCGAAAAGGCAAACGTCCGGCTCCTTCTCCCACAAGGAACGGTCTAGCCCTGAAAGCTGTTGCTGCTCTTCACGGTGCCTTGGTGCCATATCTACAGGCACAACAGCAGTGGGGATCTGTGCTTTCCCAGAGACGCAACACCACATGGTGTTCGGGCCGCGGCAGAGCCTCTTGCCGAAAAGGCAAACGTCCGGCTCCTTCTCCCACAAGGAAGGGCCCAGCCCTGAAAGCTCTTGCTGCTCTTCACGGTGCCTTGGCGCCCTATCTACAGGCACAACAGCACTGGGGGATCTGTGCTTTCCCGGAGACGCAACATCTCATGGTGCTCGGCCGTGGCTAAGCCTCTTGCCGAAAAGTCAAACGTCCGGCTCCTTCTCCCACAAGGAAGGGCCCAGCCCTGAAAGCTGTTGCTGCTCTTCACGGTGCCTTGGCGCCCTATCTACAGGCACAACAGCACTGGGGATCTGGGCTTTCCCAGAGATGAAACATCTCATGGTGCTCGGCCGTGGCAGAGCCTCTTGCCGAAAAGGCAAACGTCCGGCTCCTTCTCCCACAAGGAAGGGCCCAGCCCTGAAAGCTCTTGCTGCTCTTCACCTACCCTTTGCGCCCTATGTACAGGCACAACAGCACTGGGGATCTGTGCTTTCCCACAGACGCAACACCTCACGGTGCTCGGGCCGCGGCAGAGCCTCTTGCCGAAAAGGCAAACGTCCGGCTCCTTCTCCCACAAGGAAGGGACTAGCCCTGAATGCTGTTGCTGCTCTTCACGGTGCCTTGGTGCCCTATGAACAGGAGCAACAGCAGTGGGGATCTGTGCTTTCCCAAAGACGCAACATCTCACGGTGCTTGGCCGCAGCAGAGCCTCTTGCCGAAAAGGCAAACGTCCGGCTCCTTCTCCCACAAGGAAGGGCCTAGCCCTGAATGCTGTTGCTGCTCTTCACGGTGCCTTGGTGCCCTATCTACAGGCACAACAGCACTGGGGATCTGTGCTTTCCCAGAGACGCAACATCTCATGGCGCTCGGCCGCGGCAGAGCCTCTTGCTGAAAAGGCAAACGTCCGGCTCCATCTCCCACAAGGAAGGGCCCAGCCCTGAAAGCTCTTGCTGCTCTTCACGGTGCCTTGGCGTCCCTATCTACAGGCACAACAGCATTGGGGATCTGTGCTTTCCCAAGAGAACGCAATATCTCACGGTGCTCGGCCGCGGCAGAGCCTCTTGCCGAAAAGGCAAACGTCCGGCTCCTTCTCCCACAAGGAAGGGCCTAGCCCTGAAAGCTGTTGCTGCTCTTCACGTTGCCTTGGCTCCCTATCTACAGGCACAACAGCACTGGTGATCTGTGCTTTCCCAGAGACGCAACACCACATGGTGTTCGGCCCGCGGCAAAGCTTCTTGCCGAAAAGGCAAACGTCCGGCTCCTTCTCCCACAGGGACAAACCCAGGCCCTGAAAGCTGTTGCTGCTCTTCACGGTGCATTGGCGCCCTATCTACAGGCACAACAGCACTGGGGATCTGTGCTTTCCCAGAGACGCAATATCTCATGGCGCTCGGCCGCGGCAGAGCCTCTTGCCGAAAAGGCAAACGTCCGGCTCCTTCTCCCACAAGGAAGGGCCCAGCCCTGAAAGCTCTTGCTGCTCTTCACGGTGCCTTGGCGCCCTATCTACAGGCACAACAGCACTGGGGATGTGTGTTTTCCCAGAGACGCAACACCTCATGGCGCTCGTCCGCGGAAGAGCCTCTTGCCGTAAAGGCAAATGTCAGGCTCCTTCTCCCACAAGGAAGTGCCCAGCCCTGAAAGCTCTTGCTGCTCTTCACGGTGCCTTGGCGCCCTATCTACAGGCACATACAGCAGTGGGGATCTGTGCTTTCCCACAGACGCAACACCTCACGGTGCTCGGCCGCGGCAGAGCCTCTTGCCGAAAAGGCAAACGTCCGGCTCCTTCTCCCACAAGGAAGGGACTAGCCCTGAAAGCTGTTGCTGCTCTTCACGGTGCCTTGGTGCCCTATGAACAGGAGCAACAGCAGTGGGGATCTGTGCTTTCCCAGAGACGCAACATCTCATGGCGCTCGGGATCGCGGAACAGCCTCTTGCCGAAAAGGCAAACTTCCGGCTCCTTCTCCCCACAAGGAAGGGCCCAGCCCTGAAAGCTGTTGCTGCTCTTCACGGTGCCTTGGCGGCTATGAACAGGCACAACAGCAGTGGGGATTTGTGCTTTCCCAGAGACGCAACATCTCATGGCGCTCGGCCGCGGCAGAGCCTCTTGCCGAAAAGGCAAACGTCCGGCTCCTTCTCCCACAAGGAAGGGTCTAGCCCTGAAAGCTGTTGCTGCTCTTCACGGTGCCTTGGTGCCATATCTACAGGCACAACAAGCAGTGGGGATCTGTGCTTTCCCAGAGACGCAACACCACATGGTGTTCGAGCCCGCGGCAGAGCCTCTTGCCGAAAAGGCAAACGTCCGGCTCCTTCTCCCACAGGAAGGGCCCAGCCCTGAAAGCTCTTGCTGCTCTTCACGGTGCTTTGGTGCCCTATCTACAGGCACAACAGCAGTGGGGATCTCTGCTTTCACAGAGATGCAACATCTCATGGTGCTCGGCCGCGGCAGAGCCTCTTGCCGAAAAGGCAAACGTCCGGCTCCTTCTCCCACAAGGAAGAGCCCAGCCCTGAAAGCTCTTGCTGATCTTCACCTACCCTTGGCGCCCTATGTACGAGCACAACAGCACTGGGGATTTGTGCTTTCCCAGAGACGCAACATCTCATGGTGCTCGGCCGCGGCAGAGCCTCTTGCCGAAAAGGCAAACGTCCGGCTCCTTCTCCCACAAGGAAGGGCCCCAGCCCTGAAAGCTCTTGCTGATCTTCACCTACCCTTGGTGCCCTATCTACAGGCACAACAGCACTGGGGATCTGTGCTTTCCCAGAGACGCAACATCTCATGGCGCTCGCGCGCCGCGGCAGAGCCTCTTGCCGAAAAGGCAAACGTCCGGCTCCATCTCCCACAAGGAAGGGCCCAGCCCTGAAAGCTCTTGCTGCTCTTCACGGTGCCTTGGCGTCCTATCTACAGGCACAACAGCATTGGGGATCTGTGCTTTCCCAGAGACGCAACATCTCATGGCGCTCGGCCGCGGCAGAGCCTCTTGCCGAAAAGGCAAACGTCCGGCTCCTTCTCCCACAAAGGAACGGCCCAGCCCTGAAAGCTCTTGCTGATCTTCACGGTGCCTTGGCACCCTATCTACAGGCACAACAGCACTGGGGATCTGTGTTTTCCCAGAGACGCAACATCTCATGGCGCTCGGCCGCGGAACAGCCTCTTGCCGTAAAGGCAAATGTCAGGCTCCTTCTCCCACAAGGAAGGGCCTAGCCCTGAATGCTGTTGCTGCTCTTCACGGTGCCTTGGTGCCCTATCTACAGGCACAACAGCACTGTGGGATCTGTGCTTTCCCAGAGACGCAATATCTCATGGCGCTCGGCCGCGGCAGAGCCTCTTGCCGAAAAGGCAAATGTCCGGCTCCATCTCCCACAAGGAAGGGCCCAGCCCCGAAAGCTCTTGCTGCTCTTCACGGTGCCTTGGCGTCCTATCTACAGGCACAACAGCACTGGGGATATGTGCTTTCCCAGAGACGCAACATCTCACGGTGCTCGGCCGTGGCAGAGCCTCTTGCCGAAAAGGCAAACGTCCGGCTCCTTCTCCCACAAGGAAGGGCCTAGCCCTGAAAGCTGTTGCTGCTCTTCACGGTGCCTTGGCGCCCTATCTACAGGCACAACAGCAGTAGGGATCTGTGCTTTCCCAGAGACGCAACATCTCATGGTGTTCGGCCGCGGCAGAGCTTCTTGCCGAAAAGGCAAACGTCCGGCTCCTTCTCCCACAAGGAAGGGCCCAGCCCTGAAAGCTCTTGCTGCTCTTCACGGTGCTTTGGCGCCCTATCTACAGGCACAACAGCAGTGGGGATCTCTGCTTTCACAGAGATGCAACATCTCAGGGTGCTCGGCCCGCGGCAGAGCCTGTTGCCGAAAAGGCAAACGTCCGGCTCCTTCTCCCACAAGGAAGAGCCCAGCCCTGAAAGCTCTTGCTGATCTTCACCTACCCTTGGCGCCCTATCTACAGGCACAACAGCACTGGGGATCTGTGCTTTCCCACAGACGCAACACCTCACGGTGCTCGGCCGCGGCAGAGCCTCTTGCCGAAAAGGCAAACGTCCGGCTCCTTCTCCCACAAGGAAGGGACTAGCCCTGAATGCTGTTGCTGCTCTTCACGGTGCCTTGGTGCCCTATGAACAGGAGCAACAGCAGTGGGGATCTGTGCTTTCCCAGAGACGCAACACCACATGGTGTTCGGCCGCGGCAGAGCCTCTTGCCGAAAAGGCAAACGTCCGGCTCCTTCTCCCACAAGGAAGGGCCCAGCCCTGAAAGCTCTTGCTGATCTTCACGGTGCCTTGGCGCCCTATCTACAGGCACAACAGCACTGGGGATCTCTGCTTTCACAGAGATGCAACATCTCAGGGTGCTCGGCCGCGGCAGAGCCTCTTGCCGAAAAGGCAAACGTCCGGCTCCTTCTCCCACAAGGAAGAGCCCAGCCCTGAAAGCTCTTGCTGATCTTCACCTACCCTTGGCGCCCTATGTACGAGCACAACAGCACTGGGGATTTGTGCTTTCCCAGAGACGCAACATCTCACGGTGCTCGGCCGCGGCAGAGCCTCTTGCCGAAAAGGCAAACGTCCGGCTCCTTCTCCCACAAGGAAGGGCCTAGCCCTGAAAGCTGTTGCTGCTCTTCACGTTGCCTTGGCGCCCTATCTACAGGCACAACAGCACTGGGGATCTGTGCTTTCCCAGAGACGCAACACCACATGGTGTTCGGCCGCGGCAGAGCTTCTTGCCGAAAAGGCAAACGTCCGGCTCCTTCTCCCACAGGGACAACCCAGGCCCTGAAAGCTGTTGCTGCTCTTCACGGTGCCTTGGTGCCCTATCTACAGGCACAACAGCAGTGGGGATCTCTGCTTTCACAGAGATGCAACATCTCATGGTGCTCGGCCGCGGCAGAGCCTCTTGCCGAAAAGGCAAACGTCCGGCTCCTTCTCCCACAAGGAAGAGCCCAGCCCTGAAAGCTCTTGCTGATCTTCACCTACCCTTGGCGCCCTATGTACGAGCACAACAGCACTGGGGATTTGTGCTTTCCCAGAGACGCAACATCTCATGGTGCTCGGCCGCGGCAGAGCCTCTTGCCGAAAAGGCAAACGTCCGGCTCCTTCTCCCACAAGGAAGGGCCCAGCCCTGAAAGCTCTTGCTGATCTTCACCTACCCTTGGTGCCCTATCTACAGGCACAACAGCACTGGGGATCTGTGCTTTCCCAGAGACGCAACATCTCATGGCGCTCGGCCGCGGCAGAGCCTCTTGCCGAAAAGGCAAACGTCCGGCTCCATCTCCCACAAGGAAGGGCCCAGCCCTGAAAGCTCTTGCTGCTCTTCACGGTGCCTTGGCGTCCTATCTACAGGCACAACAGCATTGGGGATCTGTGCTTTCCCAGAGACGCAACATCTCATGGCGCTCGGCCGCGGCAGAGCCTCTTGCCGAAAAGGCAAACGTCCGGCTCCTTCTCCCACAAGGAACGGCCCAGCCCTGAAAGCTCTTGCTGATCTTCACGGTGCCTTGGCACCCTATCTACAGGCACAACAGCACTGGGGATCTGTGTTTTCCCAGAGACGCAACATCTCATGGCGCTCGGCCCGCGGAACAGCCTCTTGCCGTAAAGGCAAATGTCAGGCTCCTTCTCCCACAAGGAAGGGCCTAGCCCTGAATGCTGTTGCTGCTCTTCACGGTGCCTTGGTGCCCTATCTACAGGCACAACAGCACTGTGGATCTGTGCTTTCCCAGAGACGCAATATCTCATGGCGCTCGGCCGCGGCAGAGCCTCTTGCCGAAAAGGCAAATGTCCGGCTCCATCTCCCACAAGGAAGGGCCCAGCCCCGAAAGCTCTTGCTGCTCTTCAC
Source organism: Harpia harpyja (assembly GCF_026419915.1). NCBI lineage: Eukaryota > Metazoa > Chordata > Aves > Accipitriformes > Accipitridae > Harpia > Harpia harpyja. The sequence goes on from NW_026293424.1 coordinate 313,086, forward strand.
GGTGCCTTGGCGTCCTATCTACAGGCACAACAGCACTGGGGATATGTGCTTTCCCAGAGACGCAACATCTCACGGTGCTCGGCCGTGGCAGAGCCTCTTGCCGAAAAGGCAAACGTCCGGCTCCTTCTCCCACAAGGAAGGGCCTAGCCCTGAAAGCTGTTGCTGCTCTTCACGGTGCCTTGGCGCCCTATCTACAGGCACAACAGCAGTAGGGATCTGTGCTTTCCCAGAGACGCAACATCTCATGGTGTTCGGCCGCGGCAGAGCTTCTTGCCGAAAAGGCAAACGTCCGGCTCCTTCTCCCACAAGGAAGGGCCCAGCCCTGAAAGCTCTTGCTGCTCTTCACGGTGCTTTGGCGCCCTATCTACAGGCACAACAGCAGTGGGGATCTCTGCTTTCACAGAGATGCAACATCTCAGGGTGCTCGGGCCGCGGCAGAGCCTGTTGCCGAAAAGGCAAACGTCCGGCTCCTTCTCCCACAAGGAAGAGCCCAGCCCTGAAAGCTCTTGCTGATCTTCACCTACCCTTGGCGCCCTATCTACAGGCACAACAGCACTGGGGATCTGTGCTTTCCCACAGACGCAACACCTCACGGTGCTCGGCCGCGGCAGAGCCTCTTGCCGAAAAGGCAAACGTCCGGCTCCTTCTCCCACAAGGAAGGGACTAGCCCTGAATGCTGTTGCTGCTCTTCACGGTGCCTTGGTGCCCTATGAACAGGAGCAACAGCAGTGGGGATCTGTGCTTTCCCAGAGACGCAACACCACATGGTGTTCGGCCGCGGCAGAGCCTCTTGCCGAAAAGGCAAACGTCCGGCTCCTTCTCCCACAAGGAAGGGCCCAGCCCTGAAAGCTCTTGCTGATCTTCACGGTGCCTTGGCGCCCTATCTACAGGCACAACAGCACTGGGGATCTCTGCTTTCACAGAGATGCAACATCTCAGGGTGCTCGGCCCGCGGCAGAGCCTCTTGCCGAAAAGGCAAACGTCCGGCTCCTTCTCCCACAAGGAAGAGCCCAGCCCTGAAAGCTCTTGCTGATCTTCACCTACCCTTGGCGCCCTATGTACGAGCACAACAGCACTGGGGATTTGTGCTTTCCCAGAGACGCAACATCTCACGGTGCTCGGCCGCGGCAGAGCCTCTTGCCGAAAAGGCAAACGTCCGGCTCCTTCTCCCACAAGGAAGGGCCTAGCCCTGAAAGCTGTTGCTGCTCTTCACGTTGCCTTGGCGCCCTATCTACAGGCACAACAGCACTGGGGATCTGTGCTTTCCCAGAGACGCAACACCACATGGTGTTCGGCCGCGGCAGAGCTTCTTGCCGAAAAGGCAAACGTCCGGCTCCTTCTCCCACAGGGACAACCCAGGCCCTGAAAGCTGTTGCTGCTCTTCACGGTGCCTTGGCGCCCTATCTACAGGCACAACAGCACTGGGGATCTGTGCTTTCCCGGAGACGCAACATCTCATGGTGCTCGGCCGTGGCTAAGCCTCTTGCCGAAAAGTCAAACGTCCGGCTCCTTCTCCCACAAGGAAGGGCCCAGCCCTGAAAGCTGTTGCTGCTCTTCACGTACCCTTGGTGAACTATCTACAGGCACAACAGCACTGGGGATCTGTGCTTTCCCAGAGACGCAACATCTCATGGCGCTCGGCCGCGGCAGAGCCTCTTGCCGAAAAGGCAAACGTCCGGCTCCTTCTCCCACAAGGAAGGGCCCAGCCCTGAAAGCTGTTGCTGCTCTTCACGGTGCCTTGGCGCCCTATGAACAGGCACAACAAAAGTGGGGATCTGTGCTTTCCCAGAGACGCAACATCTCACGGTGCTCGTCCGCGGAAGAGCCTCTTGCCGTAAAGGCAAACGTCCGGCTCCTTCTCCCACAAGGAAGTGCCCAGCCCTGAAAGCTCTTGCTGCTCTTCACGGTGCCTTGGTGCCCTATCTACAGGCACAACAGCACTGGGGATCTGTGCTTTCCCAGAGATGCAACATCTCATGGTGCTCGGCCACGTCAGAGCCTCTTGCCGAAAAGGCAAACGTCCGGCTCCTTCTCCCACAAGGAAGGGCCTAGCCCTGAATGCTGTTGCTGCTCTTCACGGTGCCTTGGTGCCCTATGAACAGGAGCAACAGCAGTGGGGATCTGTGCTTTCCCAGAGACGCAACACCTCATGGTGTTCGGCCGCGGCAGAGCCTCTTGCCGAAAAGGCAAACGTCCGGCTCCTTCTCCCACAAGGAAGGGCCCAGCCCTGAAAGCTGTTGCTGCTCTTCACGGTGCTTTGGCGCCCTATCTACAGGCACAACAGCAGTGGGGATTTCTGCTTTCACAGAGATGCAACATCTCATGGTGCTCGGCCGCGGCAGAGCCTCTTGCCGAAAAGGCAAATGTCCGGCTCCTTCTCCCACAAGGAAGGGCCCAGCCCTGAAAGCTCTTGCTGCTCTTCACGGTGCCTTGGTGCCCTATCTACAGGCACAACAGCACTAGGGATCTGTGCTTTCCCACAGACGCAACACCTCACGGCGCTCGGCCGCAGCAGAGCCTCTTGCCGAAAAGGCAAACGTCCGGCTCCTTCTCCCACAAGGAAGGGCCTAGCCCTGAAAGCTGTTGCTGCTCTTCACGTTGCCTTGGCGCCCTATCTACAGGAACAACAGTACTGGGGATCTGTGCTTTCCCAGAGACGCAACACCACATGGTGTTCGGCCGCGGCAGAGCTTCTTGCCGAAAAGGCAAACGTCCGGCTCCTTCTCCCACAGGGACAACCCAGGCCCTGAAAGCTGTTGCTGCTCTTCACGGTGCCTTGGCGCCCTATCTACAGGCACAACAGCAGTGGGGATCTGTGCTTTCCCAGAGACGCAATATCTCATGGCTCTCGGCCGCGGCAGAGCCTCTTGCCGAAAAGGCAAACGTCCGGCTCCTTCTCCCACAAGGAAGGGCCCAGCCCTGAAAGCTCTTGCTGCTCTTCACGGTGCCTTGGCGCCCTATCTACAGGCACAACAGCACTGGGGATCTGTGTTTTCCCAGAGACGCAACACCTCATGGCGCTCGGCCGCGGAACAGCCTCTTGCCGTAAAGGCAAATGTCAGGCTCCTTCTCCCACAAGGAAGGGCCTAGCCCTGAATGCTGTTGCTGCTCTTCACGGTGCCTTGGTGCCCTATCTACAGGCACAACAGCACTGTGGATCTGTGCTTTCCCAGAGACGCAACATCTCATGGCGCTCGGCCGCGGCAGAGCCTCTTGCCGAAAAGGCAAATGTCCGGCTCCATCTCCCACAAGGAAGGGCCCAGCCCTGAAAGCTCTTGCTGCTCTTCACGGTGCCTTGGTGCCCTATGAACAGGAGCAACAGCAGTGGGGATCTGTGCTTTCCCAGAGACGCAACACCTCATGGTGTTCGGCCCGCGGCAGAGCCTCTTGCCGAAAAGGCAAACGTCCGGCTCCTTCTCCCACAAGGAAGGGCCCAGCCCTGAAAGCTGTTGCTGCTCTTCACGGTGCTTTGGCGCCCTATCTACAGGCACAACAGCAGTGGGGATCTCTGCTTTCACAGAGATGCAACATCTCATGGTGCTCGGCCCGCGGCAGAGCCTCTTGCCGAAAAGGCAAATGTCCGGCTCCTTCTCCCACAAGGAAGGGCCCAGCCCTAAAAGCTCTTGCTGCTCTTCACGGTGCCTTGGTGCCCTATCTACAGGCACAACAGCACTAGGGATCTGTGCTTTCCCAAAGACGCAACATCTCACGGTGCTCGGCCGCAGCAGAGCCTCTTGCCGAAAAGGCAAACGTCCGGCTCCTTCTCCCACAAGGAAGGGCCTAGCCCTGAAAGCTGTTGCTGCTCTTCACGTTGCCTTGGCGCCCTATCTACAGGAACAACAGTACTGGGGATCTGTGCTTTCCCAGAGACGCAACACCACATGGTGTTCGGCCGCGGCAGAGCTTCTTGCCGAAAAGGCAAACGTCCGGCTCCTTCTCCCACAGGGACAACCCAGGCCCTGAAAGCTGTTGCTGCTCTTCACGGTGCCTTGGCGCCCTATCTACAGGCACAACAGCACTGGGGATCTGTGCTTTCCCAGAGACGCAATATCTCATGGCGCTCGGCCGCGGCAGAGCCTCTTGCCGAAAAGGCAAACGTCCGGCTCCTTCTCCCACAAGGAAGGGCCCAGCCCTGAAAGCTCTTGCTGCTCTTCACGGTGCCTTGGCGCCCTATCTACAGGCACAACAGCACTGGGGATCTGTGTTTTCCCAGAGACGCAACATCTCATGGCGCTCGGCCGCGGAACAGCCTCTTGCCGTAAAGGCAAATGTCAGGCTCCTTCTCCCACAAGGAAGGGCCTAGCCCTGAATGCTGTTGCTGCTCTTCACGGTGCCTTGGTGCCCTATCTACAGGCACAACAGCACTGTGGATCTGTGCTTTCCCAGAGACGCAACATCTCATGGCGCTCGGCCGCGGCAGAGCCTCTTGCCGAAAAGGCAAATGTCCGGCTCCATCTCCCACAAGGAAGGGCCCAGCCCTGAAAGCTCTTGCTGCTCTTCACGGTGCCTTGGCGTCCTATCTACAGGCACAACAGCACTGGGGATATGTGCTTTCCCAGAGACGCAACATCTCACGGTGCTCGGCCGCGGCAGAGCCTCTTGCCGAAAAGGCAAACGTCCGGCTCCTTCTCCCACAAGGAAGGGCCCAGCCCTGAAAGCTCTTGCTGCTCTTCACGGTGCCTTGGCGCCCTATCTACAGGCACAACAGCACTGGGGATCTGTGCTTTCCCAGAGACGCAACACCACATGGTGGTCGGCCGCGGCAGAGCTTCTTGCCGAAAAGGCAAACGTCCGGCTCCTTCTCCCACAGGGACAACCCAGGCCCTGAAAGCTGTTGCTGCTCTTCACGGTGCCTTGGCGCCCTATCTACAGGCACAACAGCACTGGGGATCGGTGCTTTCCCAGAGACGCGATATCTCATGGCGCTCGGCCGCGGCAGAGCCTCTTGCCGAAAAGGCAAACGTCCGGCTCCTTCTCCCACAAGGAAGGGCCCAGCCCTGAAAGCTCTTGCTGCTCTTCACGGTGCCTTGGTGCCCTGTCTACAGGCACAACAGCAGTGGGGATCTGTGCTTTCCCAGAGACGCAACATCTCACGGTGCTCGGCCGCGGCAGAGCCTCTTGCCGAAAAGGCAAACGTCCGGCTCCTTCTCCCACAAGGAAGGGCCTAGCCCTGAAAGCTGTTGCTGATCTTCACGGTGCCTTGGCGCCCTATCTACAGGCACAACAGCAGTGGGGATCTGTGCTTTCCCAGAGACGCAACATCTCATGGTGCTCGGCCGCGGCAGAGCCTCTTGCCGAAAAGGCAAACGTCCGGCTCCTTCTGCCACAAGGAAGGGCCCAGCCCTGAAAGCTGTTGCTGCTCTTCACCTACCCTTGGCGCCCTATGTACAGGCACAACAGCACTGGGGATCTGTGCTTTCCCACAGACGCAACATCTCACGGTGCTCGGCCGCGGCAGAGCCTCTTGCCGAAAAGGCAAACGTCCGGCTCCTTCTCCTACAAGGAAGTGCCCAGCCCTGAAAGCTCTTGCTGATCTTCACGGTGCCTTGGTGCCCTATCTACAGGCACAACAACACTGGGGATCTGTGCTTTCCCAGAGATGCAACATCTCATGGTGCTCGGCCGCGTCAGAGCCTCTTGCCGAAAAGGCAAACGTCCGGCTCCTTCTCCCACAAGGAAGGGCCTAGCCCTGAATGCTGTTGCTGCTCTTCACGGTGCCTTGGTGCCCTATGAACAGGAGCAACAGCAGTGGGGATCTGTGCTTTCCCAGAGACGCAACACCTCATGGTGTTCGGCCGCGGCAGAGCCTCTTGCCGAAAAGGCAAACGTCCGGCTCCTTCTCCCACAAGGAAGGGCCCAGCCCTGAAAGCTGTTGCTGCTCTTCACGGTGCTTTGGCGCCCTATCTACAGGCACAACAGCAGTGGGGATCTCTGCTTTCACAGAGATGCAACATCTCATGGTGCTCGGCCGCGGCAGAGCCTCTTGCCGAAAAGGCAAATGTCCGGCTCCTTCTCCCACAAGGAAGGGCCCAGCCCTGAAAGCTCTTGCTGCTCTTCACGGTGCCTTGGTGCCCTATCTACAGGCACAACAGCACTAGGGATCTGTGCTTTCCCAAAGACGCAACATCTCACGGTGCTCGACCGCAGCAGAGCCTCTTGCCGAAAAGGCAAACGTCCGGCTCCTTCTCCCACAAGGAAGGGCCTAGCCCTGAAAGCTGTTGCTGCTCTTCACGTTGCCTTGGCGCCCTATCTACAGGAACAACAGTACTGGGGATCTGTGCTTTCCCAGAGACGCAACACCACATGGTGTTCGGCCGCGGCAGAGCTTCTTGCCGAAAAGGCAAACGTCCGGCTCCTTCTCCCACAGGGACAACCCAGGCCCTGAAAGCTGTTGCTGCTCTTCACGGTGCCTTGGCGCCCTATCTACAGGCACAACAGCAGTGGGGATCTGTGTTTTCCCAGAGACGCAATATCTCATGGCGCTCGGCCGCGGCAGAGCCTCTTGCCGAAAAGGCAAACGTCCGGCTCCTTCTCCCACAAGGAAGGGCCCAGCCCTGAAAGCTCTTGCTGCTCTTCACGGTGCCTTGGCGCCCTATCTACAGGCACAACAGCACTGGGGATCTGTGTTTTCCCAGAGACGCAACACCTCATGGCGCTCGGCCGCGGAACAGCCTCTTGCCGTAAAGGCAAATGTCAGGCTCCTTCTCCCACAAGGAAGGGCCTAGCCCTGAATGCTGTTGCTGCTCTTCACGGTGCCTTGGTGCCCTATCTACAGGCACAACAGCACTGTGGATCTGTGCTTTCCCAGAGACGCAACATCTCATGGCGCTCGGCCGCGGCAGAGCCTCTTGCCGAAAAGGCAAACGTCCGGCTCCATCTCCCACAAGGAAGGGCCCAGCCCTGAAAGCTCTTGCTGCTCTTCACAGTGCCTTGGCGTCCTATCTACAGGCACAACAGCAGTGGGGATATGTGCTTTCCCAGAGACGCAACATCTCACGGTGCTCGGCCGCGGCAGAGCCTCTTGCCGAAAAGGCAAACGTCCGGCTCCTTCTCCCACAAGGAAGGGCCTAGCCCTGAAAGCTGTTGCTGCTCTTCACGGTGCCTTGGCGCCCTATCTACAGGCACAACAGCACTGGGGATCTGTGCTTTCCCAGAGACGCAACACCACATGGTGGTCGGCCGCGGCAGAGCTTCTTGCCGAAAAGGCAAACGTCCGGCTCCTTCTCCCACAGGGACAACCCAGGCCCTGAAAGCTGTTGCTGCTCTTCACGGTGCCTTGGCGCCCTATCTACAGGCACAACAGCACTGGGGATCTGTGCTTTCCCAGAGACGCAACACCACATGGTGCTCGGCCGCGGCAGAGCCTCTTGCCGAAAAGGCAAACGTCCGGCTCCTTCTCCCACAAGGAAGGGCCCAGCCCTGAAAGCTCTTGCTGCTCTTCACGGTGCCTTGGCGCCGTATCTACAGGCACAACAGCACTGGGGATCTGTGCTTTCCCAGAGACGCAACATCCCATAGCGCTCAGCCGCGGCACACCCTCTTGACGAAAAGGCAAACGTCCGGCTCCTTCTCCCAAAAGGAAGGGCCCAGCCCTGAAAGCTCTTGCTGCTCTTCACGGTGTCATGGTGCCCTATCTACAGGCACAACAGCAGTGGAGATCTGTGCTTTCCCAGAGACACAATATCTCTTGGCGCTCGGCCGCAGCGGAGCCTCTTGCAAAAAGGCAAACGTCTGGCTCCTTCTCCCACAAGGAAGGGCCCAGCCCTGAAAGCTGTTGCTGCTCTTCACGGTGTCTTGGTGCCCTATCTACAGGCACAACAGCAGTGGGGATCTGTGCTTTCCCAGAGACGCAACATCCCATAGCGCTCAGCCGCGGCAGAGCCTCTTGCCGAAAAGGCAAACGTCCGGCTCATTCTCCCACAAGGAAGGGCCCAGCCCTGAAAGCTGTTGCTGCTCTTCACGGTGTCTTGGCGCCCTATCTACAGGCACAACAGCATTGGGGATCTGTGCTTTCCCAGAGACGCAACATCCCATAGCGCTCAGCCGCGGCAGAGCCTCTTGCCGAAAAGGCAAACGTCTGGCTCCTTCTCCCACAAGGAAGGGCCCAGCCCTGAAAGCTCTTGCTGCTCTTCACGGTGTCTTGGTGCCCTATCTACAGGCACAACAGCAGTGGGGATCTGTGCTTTCCCAGAGACGCAACATCCCATAGTGCTCACCCGCGGCAGAGCCTCTTGCCGAAAAGGCAAACGACCGGCTCCTTCTCCCACAAGGAAGGGCCCAGCCCTGAAAGCTGTTGTTGCTCTTCACCTACCCTTGGCACCCTATCTACAGGCACAACAGCACTGGGGATCTGTGCTTTCCCAGAGACGCAATATCTCATGGCGCTCGGCCGCTGCAGAGCCTCTTGCCGAAAAGGCAAACGTCCGGCTCCTTCTCCCACAAGGAAGGGCCCAGCCTTGAAAGCTCTTGCTGCTCTTCACGGTGCCTTGGCGCCCTATCTACAGGCACAACAGCAGTGGGGATCTGTGCTTTCCCAGAGACGCAACATCCCATAGCGCTCAGCCGCGGCAGACCCTCTTGACGAAAAGGCAAACGTCCGGCTCCTTCTCCCACAAGGAAGGGCCCAGCCCTGAAAGCTCTTGCTGCTCTTCACGGTGCCTTGGCGCCCTATCTACAGGCACAACAGCACTTGGGATCTGTGCTTTCCTAGAGACGCAATATCTCATGGCGCTCGGCCGCAGCGGAGCCTCTTGCCAAAAAGGCAAACGTCTGGCACCTTCTCCCAGAAGGAAGGACCCAGCCCTGAAAGCTGTTGCTGCTCTTCACGGTGCCTTGGTGCCCTATCTACAGGCACAACAGCAGTGGGGATCTGTGCTTTCCCACAGACGCAACATCCCATAGTGGTCACCCGCGGCAGAGCCTCTTGCCGAAAAGTCAAACGTCCGGCTCCTTCTCCCACAAGGAAGGGCCCAGCCCTGAAAGCTGTTGTTGCTCTTCACCTACCCTTGGCACCCTATCTACAGGCACAACAGCAGTGGGGATCTGTGCTTTCCCAGAGACGCATCCTCCCATAGCGCTCAGCCGCGGCAGAGCCTCTTGTTGAAAAGGCAAACGTCCGGCTCCTTCTCCCACAAGGAAGGGCCCAGCCCTGAAAGCTCTTGCTGCTCTTCACGGTGCCTTGGCGCCGTATCTACAGGCACAACAGCACTGGGGATCTGTGCTTTCCCAGAGACGCAACAACCCATAGCGCTCAGCCGCGGCAGAGCCTCTTGCCGAAAAGGCAAACGTCCGGCTCCTTCTCCCACAAGGAAGGGCCCAGCCCTGAAAGCTGTTGCTGCTCTTCGCGGTGTCTTGGTGCCCTATCTACAGGCACAACAGCAGTGGGGATCTGTGCTTTCCCAGAGACGCAATATCTCATGGCGCTCGGCCGCAGCGGAGCCTCTTGCCAAAAAGGCAAACGTCTGGCTCCTTCTCCCAGAAGGAAGGGCCCAGCCCTGAAAGCTGTTGCTGCTCTTCACGGTGTCTTGGTGCCCTATCTACAGGCACAACAGCAGTGGGGATCTGTGCTTTCCCAGAGACGCAATATCTCATGGCGCTCGGCCGCAGCGGAGCCTCTTGCCAAAAAGGCAAACGTCTGGCTCCTTCTCCCAGAAGGAAGGGCCCAGCCCTGAAAGCTGTTGCTGCTCTTCACGGTGTCTTGGTGCCCTATCTACAGGCACAACAGCAGTGGGGATCTGTGCTTTCCCACAGACGCAACATCCCATAGTGGTCACCCGCGGCAGAGCCTCTTGCCGAAAAGTCAAACGTCCGGCTCCTTCTCCCACAAGGAAGGGCCCAGCCCTGAAAGCTGTTGTTGCTCTTCACCTACCCTTGGTGAACTATCTACAGGCACAACAGCAGTGGGGATCTGTGCTTTCCCAGAGACGCAATATCTCATGGTGCTCGGCCGCTGCAGAGCCTCTTGCCGAAAAGGCAAACGTCCGGCTCCTTCTCCCACAAGGAAGGGCCCAGCCCTGAAAGCTCTTGCTGCTCTTCAGGGTGCCTTGGCGCCCTATCTACAGGCACAACAGCACTGGGGATCTGTGCTTTCCCAGAGACGCATCCTCCCATAGCGCTCAGCCGCGGCAGAGCCTCTTGTTGAAAAGGCAAACGTCCGGCTCCTTCTCCCACAAGGAAGGGCCCAGCCCTGAAAGCTCTTGCTGCTCTTCACGGTGCCTTGGCGCCGTATCTACAGGCACAACAGCACTGGGGATCTGTGCTTTCCCAGAGACGCAACAACCCATAGCGCTCAGCCGCGGCAGACCCTCTTGACGAAAAGGCAAACGTCCGGCTCCTTCTCCCACAAGGAAGGGCCCAGCCCTGAAAGCTGTTGCTGCTCTTCGCGGTGTCTTGGTGCCCTATCTACAGGCACAACAGCAGTGGGGATCTGTGTTTTCCCAGAGACGCAATATCTCATGGCGCTCGGCCGCAGCGGAGCCTCTTGCCAAAAAGGCAAACGTCTGGCTCCTTCTCCCAGAAGGAAGGGCCCAGCCCTGAAAGCTGTTGCTGCTCTTCACGGTGTCTTGGTGCCCTATCTACAGGCACAACAGCACTTGGGATCTGTGCTTTCCCAGAGACGCAATATCTCATGGCGCTCGGCCGCAGCGGAGCCTCTTGCCAAAAAGGCAAACGTCTGGCTCCTTCTCCCACAAGGAAGGGCCCAGCCCTGAAAGCTGTTGCTGCTCTTCACGGTGTCTTGGTGCCCTATCTACAGGCACAACAGCAGTGGGGATCTGTGCTTTCCCACAGACGCAACATCCCATAGTGCTCACCCGCGGCAGAGCCTCTTGCCGAAAAGGCAAACGTCCGGCTCCTTCTCCCACAAGGAAGGGCCCAGCCGTGAAAGCTCTTGCTGCTCTTCACGGTGCCTTGGCGCCCTATCTACAGGCACAACAGCACTGGGGATCTCTGCTTTCCCAGAGACGCAACCTCCCATAGCGCTCAGCCGCGGCAGAGCCTCTTGCTGAAAAGGCAAACGTCCGGCTCCTTCTCCCAGAAGGAAGGGCCCAGCCCTGAAAGCTGTTGCTGCTCTTCACGGTGCCTTGGCGCCGTATCTACAGGCACAACAGCAGTGGGGATCTGTGCTTTCCCAGAGACGCAACATCCCATAGCGCTCAGCCGCGGCAGACCCTCTTGACGAAAAGGCAAACGTCCGGCTCCTTCTCCCACAAGGAAGGGCCCAGCCCTGAAAGCTGTTGTTGCTCTTCACCTACCCTTGGCACCCTATCTACAGGCACAACAGCACTGGGGATCTGTGCTTTCCCAGAGACGGAATATCTCATGGCGCTCGGCCGCTGCAGAGCCTCTTGCCGAAAAGGCAAATGTCCGGCTCCTTCTCCCACAAGGAAGGGCCCAGCCCTGAAAGCTCTTGCTGCTCTTCACGGAGCCTTGGCGCCCTATCTACAGGCACAACAGGAGTGGGGATCTGTGCTTTCCCAGAGACGCAACCTCCCATAGCGCTCAGCCGCGGCAGAGCCTCTTGCTGAAAAGGCAAACATCCGGCTCCTTCTCCCACAAGGAAGGGCCCAGCCCTGAAAGCTGTTGCTGCTCTTCACGGTGTCTTGGTGCCCTATCTACAGGCACAACAGCAGTGGGGATCTGTGCTTTCCCAGAGACGCAATATCTCATGGCGCTCGGCCGCAGCGGAGCCTCTTGCCAAAAAGGCAAACGTCTGGCTCCTTCTCCCAGAAGGAAGGGCCCAGCCCTGAAAGCTGTTGCTGCTCTTCACGGTGTCTTGGTGCCCTATCTACAGGCACAACAGCACTTGGGATCTGTGCTTTCCCAGAGACGCAATATCTCATGGCGCTCGGCCGCAGCGGAGCCTCTTGCCAAAAAGGCAAACGTCCGGCTCCTTCTCCCACAAGGAAGGGCCCAGCCCTGAAAGCTGTTGCTGCTCTTCACGGTGTCTTGGTGCCCTATCTACAGGCACAACAGCACTTGGGATCTGTGCTTTCCCAGAGACGCAATATCTCATGGCGCTCGGCCGCAGCGGAGCCTCTTGCCAAAAAGGCAAACGTCTGGCTCCTTCTCCCACAAGGAAGGGCCCAGCCCTGAAAGCTGTTGCTGCTCTTCACGGTGTCTTGGTGCCCTATGTACAGGCACAACAGCAGTGGGGATCTGTGCTTTCCCAGAGACGCAACATCTCATGGTGCTCGGCCGCGGCAGAGCCTCTTGCCGAAAAGGCAAACGTCCGGCTCCTTCTGCCACAAGGAAGGGCCCAGCCCTGAAAGCTGTTGCTGCTCTTTACGGTGCCTTGGCGAACGAAGAACAGGCACAAAAGCAGTGGGGATCTGTGCTTTCCCTGAGACGCAACATCACACGGTGCTCGGCTGCGGCAGAGCCTCTTGCCGAAAAGGCAAACGTCCGGCTCCTTCTCCCACAAGGAAAGGCCCAGCCCTGAAAGCTGTTGCTGCTCTTCACGGTGCCTTGGTGCCCTATCTACAGGCACAACAGCACTGGGGATCTGTGTTTTCCCAGAGACGCAACACCTCATGGCGGTCGTCCGCGGAAGAGCCTCTTGCCGTAAAGGCAAATGTCAGGCTCCTTCTCCTACAAGGAAGTGCCCAGCCCTGAAAGCTCTTGCTGATCTTCACGGTGCCTTGGTGCCCTATCTACAGGCACAACAGCAGTGGGGATCTGTGCTTTCCCAGAGACGCAACACCTCATGGTGTTCGGCCGCGGCAGAGCCTCTTGCCGAAAAGGCAAACGTCCGGCTCCTTCTCCCACAAGGAAGGGCCCAGCCCTGAAAGCTGTTGCTGCTCTTCACGGTGCTTTGGCGCCCTATCTACAGGCACAACAGCAGTGGGGATCTCTGCTTTCACAGAGATGCAACATCTCATGGTGCTCGGCCGCGGCAGAGCCTCTTGCCGAAAAGGCAAATGTCCGGCTCCTTCTCCCACAAGGAAGGGCCCAGCCCTGAAAGCTCTTGCTGCTCTTCACGGTGCCTTGGTGCCCTATCTACAGGCACAACAGCACTAGGGATCTGTGCTTTCCCAAAGACGCAACATCTCACGGTGCTCGACCGCAGCAGAGCCTCTTGCCGAAAAGGCAAACGTCCGGCTCCTTCTCCCACAAGGAAGGGCCTAGCCCTGAAAGCTGTTGCTGCTCTTCACGTTGCCTTGGCGCCCTATCTACAGGAACAACAGTACTGGGGATCTGTGCTTTCCCAGAGACGCAACACCACATGGTGTTCGGCCGCGGCAGAGCTTCTTGCCGAAAAGGCAAACGTCCGGCTCCTTCTCCCACAGGGACAACCCAGGCCCTGAAAGCTGTTGCTGCTCTTCACGGTGCCTTGGCGCCCTATCTACAGGCACAACAGCAGTGGGGATCTTTGTTTTCCCAGAGACGCAATATCTCATGGCGCTCGGCCGCGGCAGAGCCTCTTGCCGAAAAGGCAAACGTCCGGCTCCTTCTCCCACAAGGAAGGGCCCAGCCCTGAAAGCTCTTGCTGCTCTTCACGGTGCCTTGGCGCCCTATCTACAGGCACAACAGCACTGGGGATCTGTGTTTTCCCAGAGACGCAACACCTCATGGCGCTCGGCCGCGGAACAGCCTCTTGCCGTAAAGGCAAACGTCCGGCTCCTTCTCCCACAAGGAAGGGCCTAGCCCTGAAAGCTGTTGCTGCTCTTCACGGTGCCTTGGCGCCCTATCTACAGGCACAACAGCACTGGGGATCTGTGCTTTCCCAGAGACGCAACACCACATGGTGGTCGGCCGCGGCAGAGCTTCTTGCCGAAAAGGCAAACGTCCGGCTCCTTCTCCCACAGGGACAACCCAGGCCCTGAAAGCTGTTGCTGCTCTTCACGGTGCCTTGGCGCCCTATCTACAGGCACAACAGCACTGGGGATCTGTGCTTTCCCAGAGACGCAACACCACATGGTGCTCGGCCGCGGCAGAGCCTCTTGCCGAAAAGGCAAACGTCCGGCTCCTTCTCCCACAAGGAAGGGCCCAGCCCTGAAAGCTCTTGCTGCTCTTCACGGTGCCTTGGCGCCGTATCTACAGGCACAACAGCACTGGGGATCTGTGCTTTCCCAGAGACGCAACATCCCATAGCGCTCAGCCGCGGCAGACCCTCTTGACGAAAAGGCAAACGTCCGGCTCCTTCTCCCAAAAGGAAGGGCCCAGCCCTGAAAGCTCTTGCTGCTCTTCACGGTGTCATGGTGCCCTATCTACAGGCACAACAGCAGTGGAGATCTGTGCTTTCCCAGAGACACAATATCTCTTGGCGCTCGGCCGCAGCGGAGCCACTTGCAAAAAGGCAAACGTCTGGCTCCTTCTCCCACAAGGAAGGGCCCAGCCCTGAAAGCTGTTGCTGCTCTTCACGGTGTCTTGGTGCCCTATCTACAGGCACAACAGCAGTGGGGATCTGTGCTTTCCCAGAGACGCAACATCCCATAGCGCTCAGCCGCGGCAGAGCCTCTTGCCGAAAAGGCAAACGTCCGGCTCCTTCTCCCAGAAGGAAGGGCCCAGCCCTGAAAGCTGTTGCTGCTCTTCACGGTGTCTTGGCGCCCTATCTACAGGCACAACAGCATTGGGGATCTGTGCTTTCCCAGAGACGCAACATCCCATAGCGCTCAGCCGCGGCAGAGCCTCTTGCCGAAAAGGCAAACGTCCGGCTCCTTGTGCCACAAGGAAGGGCCCAGCCCTGAAAGCTGTTGCTGCTCTTCACGGTGTCTTGGCGCCCTATCTACAGGCACAACAGCACTGGGGATCTGTGCTTTCCCAGAGACGCAATATCTCATGGCGCTCGGCCGCAGCGGAGCCTCTTGCCAAAAAGGCAAACGTCTGGCTCCTTCTCCCACAAGGAAGGGCCCAGCCCTGAAAGCTCTTGCTGCTCTTCACGGTGTCTTGGTGCCCTATCTACAGGCACAACAGCAGTGGGGATCTGTGCTTTCCCAGAGACGCAACATCCCATAGTGCTCACCCGCGGCAGAGCCTCTTGCCGAAAAGGCAAACGACCGGCTCCTTCTCCCACAAGGAAGGGCCCAGCCCTGAAAGCTGTTGTTGCTCTTCACCTACCCTTGGCACCCTATCTACAGGCACAACAGCAGTGGGGATCTGTGCTTTCCCACAGACGCAACATCCCATAGTGGTCACCCGCGGCAGAGCCTCTTGCCGAAAAGTCAAACGTCCGGCTCCTTCTCCCACAAGGAAGGGCCCAGCCCTGAAAGCTGTTGTTGCTCTTCACCTACCCTTGGTGAACTATCTACAGGCACAACAGCAGTGGGGATCTGTGCTTTCCCAGAGACGCAATATCTCATGGTGCTCGGCCGCTGCAGAGCCTCCTGCCGAAAAGGCAAACGTCCGGCTCCTTCTCCCACAAGGAAGGGCCCAGCCCTGAAAGCTCTTGCTGCTCTTCAGGGTGCCTTGGCGCCCTATCTACAGGCACAACAGCACTGGGGATCTGTGCTTTCCCAGAGACGCATCCTCCCATAGCGCTCAGCCGCGGCAGAGCCTCTTGTTGAAAAGGCAAACGTCCGGCTCCTTCTCCCACAAGGAAGGGCCCAGCCCTGAAAGCTCTTGCTGCTCTTCACGGTGCCTTGGCGCCGTATCTACAGGCACAACAGCACTGGGGATCTGTGCTTTCCCAGAGACGCAACAACCCATAGCGCTCAGCCGCGGCAGACCCTCTTGACGAAAAGGCAAACGTCCGGCTCCTTCTCCCACAAGGAAGGGCCCAGCCCTGAAAGCTGTTGCTGCTCTTCGCGGTGTCTTGGTGCCCTATCTACAGGCACAACAGCAGTGGGGATCTGTGTTTTCCCAGAGACGCAATATCTCATGGCGCTCGGCCGCAGCGGAGCCTCTTGCCAAAAAGGCAAACGTCTGGCTCCTTCTCCCAGAAGGAAGGGCCCAGCCCTGAAAGCTGTTGCTGCTCTTCACGGTGTCTTGGTGCCCTATCTACAGGCACAACAGCACTTGGGATCTGTGCTTTCCCAGAGACGCAATATCTCATGGCGCTCGGCCGCAGCGGAGCCTCTTGCCAAAAAGGCAAACGTCTGGCTCCTTCTCCCACAAGGAAGGGCCCAGCCCTGAAAGCTGTTGCTGCTCTTCACGGTGTCTTGGTGCCCTATCTACAGGCACAACAGCAGTGGGGATCTGTGCTTTCCCACAGACGCAACATCCCATAGTGCTCACCCGCGGCAGAGCCTCTTGCCGAAAAGGCAAACGTCCGGCTCCTTCTCCCACAAGGAAGGGCCCAGCCGTGAAAGCTCTTGCTGCTCTTCACGGTGCCTTGGCGCCCTATCTACAGGCACAACAGCACTGGGGATCTCTGCTTTCCCAGAGACGCAACCTCCCATAGCGCTCAGCCGCGGCAGAGCCTCTTGCTGAAAAGGCAAACGTCCGGCTCCTTCTCCCAGAAGGAAGGGCCCAGCCCTGAAAGCTGTTGCTGCTCTTCACGGTGCCTTGGCGCCCTATCTACAGGCACAACAGCAGTGGGGATCTGTGCTTTCCCAGAGACGCAACATCCCATAGCGCTCAGCCGCGGCAGACCCTCTTGACGAAAAGGCAAACGTCCGGCTCCTTCTCCCACAAGGAAGGGCCCAGCCCTGAAAGCTGTTGTTGCTCTTCACCTACCCTTGGCACCCTATCTACAGGCACAACAGCACTGGGGATCTGTGCTTTCCCAGAGACGGAATATCTCATGGCGCTCGGCCGCTGCAGAGCCTCTTGCCGAAAAGGCAAATGTCCGGCTCCTTCTCCCACAAGGAAGGGCCCAGCCCTGAAAGCTCTTGCTGCTCTTCACGGAGCCTTGGCGCCCTATCTACAGGCACAACAGGAGTGGGGATCTGTGCTTTCCCAGAGACGCAACCTCCCATAGCGCTCAGCCGCGGCAGAGCCTCTTGCTGAAAAGGCAAACATCCGGCTCCTTCTCCCACAAGGAAGGGCCCAGCCCTGAAAGCTGTTGCTGCTCTTCACGGTGTCTTGGTGCCCTATCTACAGGCACAACAGCAGTGGGGATCTGTGCTTTCCCAGAGACGCAATATCTCATGGCGCTCGGCCGCAGCGGAGCCTCTTGCCAAAAAGGCAAACGTCTGGCTCCTTCTCCCAGAAGGAAGGGCCCAGCCCTGAAAGCTGTTGCTGCTCTTCACGGTGTCTTGGTGCCCTATCTACAGGCACAACAGCACTTGGGATCTGTGCTTTCCCAGAGACGCAATATCTCATGGCGCTCGGCCGCAGCGGAGCCTCTTGCCAAAAAGGCAAACGTCCGGCTCCTTCTCCCACAAGGAAGGGCCCAGCCCTGAAAGCTGTTGCTGCTCTTCACGGTGTCTTGGTGCCCTATCTACAGGCACAACAGCACTTGGGATCTGTGCTTTCCCAGAGACGCAATATCTCATGGCGCTCGGCCGCAGCGGAGCCTCTTGCCAAAAAGGCAAACGTCTGGCTCCTTCTCCCACAAGGAAGGGCCCAGCCCTGAAAGCTGTTGCTGCTCTTCACGGTGTCTTGGTGCCCTATCTACAGGCACAACAGCAGTGGGGATCTGTGCTTTCCCAGAGACGCAATATCTAATGGCGCTCGGCCGCTGCAGAGCCTCTTTCCGAAAAGGCAAACGTCCGGCTCCTTCTCCCACAAGGAAGGGCCCAGCCCTGAAAGCTCTTGCTGCTCTTCACGGTGCCTTGGCGCCCTATCTACAGGCACAACAGCACTGGGGATCTGTGCTTTCCCAGAGTCGCAACATCCCATAGTGGTCACCCGCGGCAGAGCCTCTTGCCGAAAAGGCAAACGACCGGCTCCTTCTCCCACAAGGAAGGGCCCAGCCCTGAAAGCTGTTGTTGCTCTTCACGGTGTCTTGGCGCCCTATCTACAGGCACAACAGCACTTGGGATCTGTGCTTTCCCAGAGACGCAATATCTCATGGCGCTCGGCCGCAGCGGAGCCTCTTGCCAAAAAGGCAAACGTCTGGCTCCTTCTCCCACAAGGAAGGGCCCAGCCCTGAAAGCTCTTGCTGCTCTTCACGGTGCCTTGGCGCCGTATCTACAGGCACAACAGCACTGGGGATCTGTGCTTTCCCAGAGACGCAACAACCCATAGCGCTCAGCCGCGGCAGACCCTCTTGACGAAAAGGCAAACGTCCGGCTCCTTCTCCCACAAGGAAGGGCCCAGCCCTGAAAGCTGTTGCTGCTCTTCGCGGTGTCTTGGTGCCCTATCTACAGGCACAACAGCAGTGGGGATCTGTGTTTTCCCAGAGACGCAATATCTCATGGCGCTCGGCCGCAGCGGAGCCTCTTGCCAAAAAGGCAAACGTCTGGCTCCTTCTCCCAGAAGGAAGGGCCCAGCCCTGAAAGCTGTTGCTGCTCTTCACGGTGTCTTGGTGCCCTATCTACAGGCACAACAGCACTTGGGATCTGTGCTTTCCCAGAGACGCAATATCTCATGGCGCTCGGCCGCAGCGGAGCCTCTTGCCAAAAAGGCAAACGTCTGGCTCCTTCTCCCACAAGGAAGGGCCCAGCCCTGAAAGCTGTTGCTGCTCTTCACGGTGTCTTGGTGCCCTATCTACAGGCACAACAGCAGTGGGGATCTGTGCTTTCCCACAGACGCAACATCCCATAGTGCTCACCCGCGGCAGAGCCTCTTGCCGAAAAGGCAAACGTCCGGCTCCTTCTCCCACAAGGAAGGGCCCAGCCGTGAAAGCTCTTGCTGCTCTTCACGGTGCCTTGGCGCCCTATCTACAGGCACAACAGCACTGGGGATCTCTGCTTTCCCAGAGACGCAACCTCCCATAGCGCTCAGCCGCGGCAGAGCCTCTTGCTGAAAAGGCAAACGTCCGGCTCCTTCTCCCAGAAGGAAGGGCCCAGCCCTGAAAGCTGTTGCTGCTCTTCACGGTGCCTTGGCGCCGTATCTACAGGCACAACAGCAGTGGGGATCTGTGCTTTCCCAGAGACGGAATATCTCATGGCGCTCGGCCGCTGCAGAGCCTCTTGCCGAAAAGGCAAATGTCCGGCTCCTTCTCCCACAAGGAAGGGCCCAGCCCTGAAAGCTCTTGCTGCTCTTCACGGAGCCTTGGCGCCCTATCTACAGGCACAACAGGAGTGGGGATCTGTGCTTTCCCAGAGACGCAACCTCCCATAGCGCTCAGCCGCGGCAGAGCCTCTTGCTGAAAAGGCAAACATCCGGCTCCTTCTCCCACAAGGAAGGGCCCAGCCCTGAAAGCTGTTGCTGCTCTTCACGGTGTCTTGGTGCCCTATCTACAGGCACAACAGCAGTGGGGATCTGTGCTTTCCCAGAGACGCAATATCTCATGGCGCTCGGCCGCAGCGGAGCCTCTTGCCAAAAAGGCAAACGTCTGGCTCCTTCTCCCAGAAGGAAGGGCCCAGCCCTGAAAGCTGTTGCTGCTCTTCACGGTGTCTTGGTGCCCTATCTACAGGCACAACAGCACTTGGGATCTGTGCTTTCCCAGAGACGCAATATCTCATGGCGCTCGGCCGCAGCGGAGCCTCTTGCCAAAAAGGCAAACGTCCGGCTCCTTCTCCCACAAGGAAGGGCCCAGCCCTGAAAGCTGTTGCTGCTCTTCACGGTGTCTTGGTGCCCTATCTACAGGCACAACAGCACTTGGGATCTGTGCTTTCCCAGAGACGCAATATCTCATGGCGCTCGGCCGCAGCGGAGCCTCTTGCCAAAAAGGCAAACGTCTGGCTCCTTCTCCCACAAGGAAGGGCCCAGCCCTGAAAGCTGTTGCTGCTCTTCACGGTGTCTTGGTGCCCTATGTACAGGCACAACAGCAGTGGGGATCTGTGCTTTCCCAGAGACGCAACATCTCATGGTGCTCGGCCGCGGCAGAGCCTCTTGCCGAAAAGGCAAACGTCCGGCTCCTTCTGCCACAAGGAAGGGCCCAGCCCTGAAAGCTGTTGCTGCTCTTTACGGTGCCTTGGCGAACGAAGAACAGGCACAAAAGCAGTGGGGATCTGTGCTTTCCCTGAGACGCAACATCACACGGTGCTCGGCTGCGGCAGAGCCTCTTGCCGAAAAGGCAAACGTCCGGCTCCTTCTCCCACAAGGAAAGGCCCAGCCCTGAAAGCTGTTGCTGCTCTTCACGGTGCCTTGGTGCCCTATCTACAGGCACAACAGCACTGGGGATCTGTGTTTTCCCAGAGACGCAACACCTCATGGCGCTCGTCCGCGGAAGAGCCTCTTGCCGTAAAGGCAAATGTCAGGCTCCTTCTCCTACAAGGAAGTGCCCAGCCCTGAAAGCTCTTGCTGATCTTCACGGTGCCTTGGTGCCCTATCTACAGGCACAACAGCACTGGGGATCTGTGCTTTCCCAGAGATGCAACATCTCATGGTGCTCGGCCGCGTCAGAGCCTCTTGCCGAAAAGGCAAACGTCCGGCTCCTTCTCCCACAAGGAAGGGCCTAGCCCTGAATGCTGTTGCTGCTCTTCACGGTGCCTTGGTGCCCTATGAACAGGAGCAACAGCAGTGGGGATCTGTGCTTTCCCAGAGACGCAACACCTCATGGTGTTCGGCCGCGGCAGAGCCTCTTGCCGAAAAGGCAAACGTCCGGCTCCTTCTCCCACAAGGAAGGGCCCAGCCCTGAAAGCTGTTGCTGCTCTTCACGGTGCTTTGGCGCCCTATCTACAGGCACAACAGCAGTGGGGATCTCTGCTTTCACAGAGATGCAACATCTCATGGTGCTCGGCCGCGGCAGAGCCTCTTGCCGAAAAGGCAAATGTCCGGCTCCTTCTCCCACAAGGAAGGGCCCAGCCCTGAAAGCTCTTGCTGCTCTTCACGGTGCCTTGGTGCCCTATCTACAGGCACAACAGCACTAGGGATCTGTGCTTTCCCAAAGACGCAACATCTCACGGTGCTCGACCGCAGCAGAGCCTCTTGCCGAAAAGGCAAACGTCCGGCTCCTTCTCCCACAAGGAAGGGCCTAGCCCTGAAAGCTGTTGCTGCTCTTCACGTTGCCTTGGCGCCCTATCTACAGGAACAACAGTACTGGGGATCTGTGCTTTCCCAGAGACGCAACACCACATGGTGTTCGGCCGCGGCAGAGCTTCTTGCCGAAAAGGCAAACGTCCGGCTCCTTCTCCCACAGGGACAACCCAGGCCCTGAAAGCTGTTGCTGCTCTTCACGGTGCCTTGGCGCCCTATCTACAGGCACAACAGCAGTGGGGATCTGTGTTTTCCCAGAGACGCAATATCTCATGGCGCTCGGCCGCGGCAGAGCCTCTTGCCGAAAAGGCAAACGTCCGGCTCCTTCTCCCACAAGGAAGGGCCCAGCCCTGAAAGCTCTTGCTGCTCTTCACGGTGCCTTGGCGCCCTATCTACAGGCACAACAGCACTGGGGATCTGTGTTTTCCCAGAGACGCAACACCTCATGGCGCTCGGCCGCGGAACAGCCTCTTGCCGTAAAGGCAAATGTCAGGCTCCTTCTCCCACAAGGAAGGGCCTAGCCCTGAATGCTGTTGCTGCTCTTCACGGTGCCTTGGTGCCCTATCTACAGGCACAACAGCACTGTGGATCTGTGCTTTCCCAGAGACGCAACATCTCATGGCGCTCGGCCGCGTCAGATCCTCTTGCCGAAAAGGCAAACGTCCGGCTCCATCTCCCACAAGGAAGGGCCCAGCCCTGAAAGCTCTTGCTGCTCTTCACAGTGCCTTGGCGTCCTATCTACAGGCACAACAGCAGTGGGGATATGTGCTTTCCCAGAGACGCAACATCTCACGGTGCTCGGCCGCGGCAGAGCCTCTTGCCGAAAAGGCAAACGTCCGGCTCCTTCTCCCACAAGGAAGGGCCTAGCCCTGAAAGCTGTTGCTGCTCTTCACGGTGCCTTGGCGCCCTATCTACAGGCACAACAGCACTGGGGATCTGTGCTTTCCCAGAGACGCAACACCACATGGTGGTCGGCCGCGGCAGAGCTTCTTGCCGAAAAGGCAAACGTCCGGCTCCTTCTCCCACAGGGACAACCCAGGCCCTGAAAGCTGTTGCTGCTCTTCACGGTGCCTTGGCGCCCTATCTACAGGCACAACAGCACTGGGGATCTGTGCTTTCCCAGAGACGCAACACCACATGGTGCTCGGCCGCGGCAGAGCCTCTTGCCGAAAAGGCAAACGTCCGGCTCCTTCTCCCAAAAGGAAGGGCCCAGCCCTGAAAGCTCTTGCTGCTCTTCACGGTGTCATGGTGCCCTATCTACAGGCACAACAGCAGTGGAGATCTGTGCTTTCCCAGAGACACAATATCTCTTGGCGCTCGGCCGCAGCGGAGCCACTTGCAAAAAGGCAAACGTCTGGCTCCTTCTCCCACAAGGAAGGGCCCAGCCCTGAAAGCTGTTGCTGCTCTTCACGGTGTCTTGGTGCCCTATCTACAGGCACAACAGCAGTGGGGATCTGTGCTTTCCCAGAGACGCAACATCCCATAGCGCTTAGCCGCGGCAGAGCCTCTTGCCGAAAAGGCAAACGTCCGGCTCCTTCTCCCAGAAGGAAGGGCCCAGCCCTGAAAGCTGTTGCTGCTCTTCACGGTGTCTTGGCGCCCTATCTACAGGCACAACAGCATTGGGGATCTGTGCTTTCCCAGAGACGCAACATCCCATAGCGCTCAGCCGCGGCAGAGCCTCTTGCCGAAAAGGCAAACGTCCGGCTCCTTGTGCCACAAGGAAGGGCCCAGCCCTGAAAGCTGTTGCTGCTCTTCACGGTGTCTTGGCGCCCTATCTACAGGCACAACAGCACTGGGGATCTGTGCTTTCCCAGAGACGCAATATCTCATGGCGCTCGGCCGCAGCGGAGCCTCTTGCCAAAAAGGCAAACGTCTGGCTCCTTCTCCCACAAGGAAGGGCCCAGCCCTGAAAGCTCTTGCTGCTCTTCACGGTGTCTTGGTGCCCTATCTACAGGCACAACAGCAGTGGGGATCTGTGCTTTCCCAGAGACGCAACATCCCATAGTGCTCACCCGCGGCAGAGCCTCTTGCCGAAAAGGCAAACGACCGGCTCCTTCTCCCACAAGGAAGGGCCCAGCCCTGAAAGCTGTTGTTGCTCTTCACCTACCCTTGGCACCCTATCTACAGGCACAACAGCAGTGGGGATCTGTGCTTTCCCACAGACGCAACATCCCATAGTGGTCACCCGCGGCAGAGCCTCTTGCCGAAAAGTCAAACGTCCGGCTCCTTCTCCCACAAGGAAGGGCCCAGCCCTGAAAGCTGTTGTTGCTCTTCACCTACCCTTGGTGAACTATCTACAGGCACAACAGCAGTGGGGATCTGTGCTTTCCCAGAGACGCAATATCTCATGGTGCTCGGCCGCTGCAGAGCCTCTTGCCGAAAAGGCAAACGTCCGGCTCCTTCTCCCACAAGGAAGGGCCCAGCCCTGAAAGCTCTTGCTGCTCTTCAGGGTGCCTTGGCGCCCTATCTACAGGCACAACAGCACTGGGGATCTGTGCTTTCCCAGAGACGCATCCTCCCATAGCGCTCAGCCGCGGCAGAGCCTCTTGTTGAAAAGGCAAACGTCCGGCTCCTTCTCCCACAAGGAAGGGCCCAGCCCTGAAAGCTCTTGCTGCTCTTCACGGTGCCTTGGCGCCGTATCTACAGGCACAACAGCACTGGGGATCTGTGCTTTCCCAGAGACGCAACAACCCATAGCGCTCAGCCGCGGCAGACCCTCTTGACGAAAAGGCAAACGTCCGGCTCCTTCTCCCACAAGGAAGGGCCCAGCCCTGAAAGCTGTTGCTGCTCTTCGCGGTGTCTTGGTGCCCTATCTACAGGCACAACAGCAGTGGGGATCTGTGTTTTCCCAGAGACGCAATATCTCATGGCGCTCGGCCGCAGCGGAGCCTCTTGCCAAAAAGGCAAACGTCTGGCTCCTTCTCCCAGAAGGAAGGGCCCAGCCCTGAAAGCTGTTGCTGCTCTTCACGGTGTCTTGGTGCCCTATCTACAGGCACAACAGCACTTGGGATCTGTGCTTTCCCAGAGACGCAATATCTCATGGCGCTCGGCCGCAGCGGAGCCTCTTGCCAAAAAGGCAAACGTCTGGCTCCTTCTCCCACAAGGAAGGGCCCAGCCCTGAAAGCTGTTGCTGCTCTTCACGGTGTCTTGGTGCCCTATCTACAGGCACAACAGCAGTGGGGATCTGTGCTTTCCCACAGACGCAACATCCCATAGTGCTCACCCGCGGCAGAGCCTCTTGCCGAAAAGGCAAACGTCCGGCTCCTTCTCCCACAAGGAAGGGCCCAGCCGTGAAAGCTCTTGCTGCTCTTCACGGTGCCTTGGCGCCCTATCTACAGGCACAACAGCACTAGGGATCTCTGCTTTCCCAGAGACGCAACCTCCCATAGCGCTCAGCCGCGGCAGAGCCTCTTGCTGAAAAGGCAAACGTCCGGCTCCTTCTCCCAGAAGGAAGGGCCCAGCCCTGAAAGCTGTTGCTGCTCTTCACGGTGCCTTGGCGCCGTATCTACAGGCACAACAGCAGTGGGGATCTGTGCTTTCCCAGAGACGCAACATCCCATAGCGCTCAGCCGCGGCAGACCCTCTTGACGAAAAGGCAAACGTCCGGCTCCTTCTCCCACAAGGAAGGGCCCAGCCCTGAAAGCTGTTGTTGCTCTTCACCTACCCTTGGCACCCTATCTACAGGCACAACAGCACTGGGGATCTGTGCTTTCCCAGAGACGGAATATCTCATGGCGCTCGGCCGCTGCAGAGCCTCTTGCCGAAAAGGCAAATGTCCGGCTCCTTCTCCCACAAGGAAGGGCCCAGCCCTGAAAGCTCTTGCTGCTCTTCACGGAGCCTTGGCGCCCTATCTACAGGCACAACAGGAGTGGGGATCTGTGCTTTCCCAGAGACGCAACCTCCCATAGCGCTCAGCCGCGGCAGAGCCTCTTGCTGAAAAGGCAAACATCCGGCTCCTTCTCCCACAAGGAAGGGCCCAGCCCTGAAAGCTGTTGCTGCTCTTCACGGTGTCTTGGTGCCCTATGTACAGGCACAACAGCAGTGGGGATCTGTGCTTTCCCAGAGACGCAATATCTCATGGCGCTCGGCCGCAGCGGAGCCTCTTGCCAAAAAGGCAAACGTCTGGCTCCTTCTCCCAGAAGGAAGGGCCCAGCCCTGAAAGCTGTTGCTGCTCTTCACGGTGTCTTGGTGCCCTATCTACAGGCACAACAGCACTTGGGATCTGTGCTTTCCCAGAGACGCAATATCTCATGGCGCTCGGCCGCAGCGGAGCCTCTTGCCAAAAAGGCAAACGTCCGGCTCCTTCTCCCACAAGGAAGGGCCCAGCCCTGAAAGCTGTTGCTGCTCTTCACGGTGTCTTGGTGCCCTATCTACAGGCACAACAGCACTTGGGATCTGTGCTTTCCCAGAGACGCAATATCTCATGGCGCTCGGCCGCAGCGGAGCCTCTTGCCAAAAAGGCAAACGTCTGGCTCCTTCTCCCAGAAGGAAGGGCCCAGCCCTGAAAGCTGTTGCTGCTCTTCACGGTGTCTTGGTGCCCTATGTACAGGCACAACAGCAGTGGGGATCTGTGCTTTCCCAGAGACGCAATATCTAATGGCGCTCGGCCGCTGCAGAGCCTCTTTCCGAAAAGGCAAACGTCCGGCTCCTTCTCCCACAAGGAAGGGCCCAGCCCTGAAAGCTCTTGCTGCTCTTCACGGTGCCTTGGCGCCCTATCTACAGGCACAACAGCACTGGGGATCTGTGCTTTCCCAGAGTCGCAACATCCCATAGTGGTCACCCGCAGCGGAGCCTCTTGCCAAAAAGGCAAACGTCTGGCTCCTTCTCCCAGAAGGAAGGGCCCAGCCCTGAAAGCTGTTGCTGCTCTTCACGGTGTCTTGGTGCCCTATGTACAGGCACAACAGCAGTGGGGATCTGTGCTTTCCCAGAGACGCAACATCCCATAGCGCTCAGCCGCGGCAGAGCCTCTTGCTGAAAAGGCAAACGTCCGGCTCCTTGTGCCACAAGGAAGGGCCCAGCCCTGAAAGCTGTTGCTGCTCTTCACGGTGTCTTGGCGCCCTATCTACAGGCACAACAGCACTGGGGATCTGTGCTTTCCCAGAGACGCAACATCCCATAGCCCTCAGCCGCGGCAGAGCCTCTTGCCAAAAAGGCAAACGTCCGGCTCCTTCTCCCACAAGGAAGGGCCCAGCCCTGAAAGCTGTTGCTGCTCTTCACG
The DNA here is from genome assembly GCF_026419915.1 of Harpia harpyja. Classification (NCBI taxonomy): domain Eukaryota; kingdom Metazoa; phylum Chordata; class Aves; order Accipitriformes; family Accipitridae; genus Harpia; species Harpia harpyja. The sequence goes on from NW_026293424.1 coordinate 339,211, forward strand.
GTGTCTTGGCTCCCTATCTACAAGCACAACAGCACTGGGGATCTGTGCTTTCCCAGAGACGCAACATCCCATAGCGCTCAGCCGCGGCAGAGCCTCTTGCCGAAAAGGCAAACGTCCGGCTCCTTGTGCCACAAGGAAGGGCCCAGCCCTGAAAGCTGTTGCTGCTCTTCACGGTGTCTTGGCGCCCTATCTACAGGCACAACAGCACTGGGGATCTGTGCTTTCCCACAGACGCAACATCTCACGGTGCTCGGCAGCGGCAGAGCCTCTTGCCGAAAAGGCAAACGTCCGGCTCCTTCTCCCACAAGGAAAGGCCCAGCCCTGAAAGCTGTTGCTGCTCTTCACGGTGCCTTGGCGCCCGAAGAACAGGCACAAAAGCAGTGGGGATCTGTGCTTTCCCTGAGACGCAACATCTCACGGTGCTCGGCTGCGGCAGAGCCTCTTGCCGAAAAGGCAAACGTCCGGCTCCTTCTCCCACAAGGAAAGGCCCAGCCCTGAAAGCTGTTGCTGCTCTTCACGGTGCCTTGGCGCCCAATGAACGGGCACAACAAAAGTGGCGATCTGTGCTTTCCCAGAGACGCAACATCTCATGGCGCTCGGCCGCGGCAGAGCCTCTTGCCGAAAAGGCAAACGTCCGGCTCCTTCTCCCACAAGGAAGGGCCCAGCCCTGAAAGCTCTTGCTGCTCTTCACGGTGCCTTGGTGCCCTATCTACAGGCACAACAGCACTGGGGATCTGTGCTTTCCCACAGACGCAACATCTCACGGTGCTCGGCCGCGGCAGAGCCTCTTGCCGAAAAGGCAAACGTCCGGCTCCTTCTCCCACAAGGAAGGGCCCAGCCCTGAAAGCTGTTGCTGCTCTTCACGGTGCCTTGGTGCCCTATGTACAGGCACAACAGCACTGGGGATCTGTGCTTTCCCAGAGATTAAACATCTCATGGTGCTCGGCCGCGGCAGACCCTCTTGCCGAAAAGGCAAACGTCCGGCTCCTTCTCCCACAAGGAAGGGCCCAGCCCTGAAAGCTGTTGCTGCTCTTCACGGTGTCTTGGTGCCCTATCTACAGGCACAACAGCAGTGGGGATCTGTGCTTTCCCAGAGACGCAACATCCCATATTGCTCACCCGCGGCAGAGCCTCTTGCCGAAAAGGCAAACGACCGGCTCCTTCTCCACAAGGAAGGGCCCAGCCCTGAAAGCTGTTGTTGCTCTTCACCTACCCTTGGCACCCTATCTACAGGAACAACAGCACTGGGGATCTGTGCTTTCCCAGAGACGCAATATCTCATGGCGCTCGGCCGCTGCAGAGCCTCTTGCCGAAAAGGCAAACGTCCGGCTCCTTCTCCCACAAGGATGGGCCCAGCCCTGAAAGCTCTTGCTGCTCTTCACGGTGCCTTGGCGCCCTATCTACAGGCACAACAGCAGTGGGGATCTCTGCTTTCCCAGAGACGCATCCTCCCATAGCGCTCAGCCGCGGCAGAGCCTCTTGCTGAAAAGGCAAACGTCCGGCTCCTTCTCCCACAAGGAAGGGCCCAGCCCTGAAAGCTCTTGCTGCTCTTCACGGTGCCTTGGCGCCGTATCTACAGGCACAACAGGAGTGGGGATCTGTGCTTTCCCAGAGACGCAACATCCCATAGCGCTCAGCCGCGGCAGACCCTCTTGACAAAAAGGCAAACGTCCGGCTCCTTCTCCCACAAGGAAGGGCCCAGCCCTGAAAGCTCTTGCTGCTCTTCGCGGTGTCTTGGTGCCCTATCTACAGGCACAACAGCAGTGGGGATCTGTGCTTTCCCAGAGACGCAATATCTCATGGCGCTCGGCCGCAGCGGAGCCTCTTGCCGAAAAGGCAAACGTCCGGCTCCTTCTCCCACAAGGAAGGGCCCAGCCCTGAAAGCTCTTGTTGCTCTTCACGGTGTCTTGGTGCCCTATCTACAGGCACAAGAGCACTGGGGATCTGTGCTTTCCCAGAGACGCAATATCTCATGGCGCTCGGCCGCTGCAGAGCCTCTTGCCGAAAAAGCAAACGTCCGGCTCCTTCTCCCACAAGGAAGGGCCCAGCCGTGAAAGCTCTTGCTGATCTTCACGGTGCCTTGGCGCCCTATCTACAGGCACAACAGCACTGGGGATCTCTGCTTTCCCAGAGACGCAACATCCCATAGCGCTCAGCCGCGGCAGAGCCTCTTGCTGAAAAGGCAAACGTCCGGCTCCTTCTCCCACAAGGAAGGGCCCAGCCCTGAAAGCTGTTGTTGCTCTTCACCTACCCTTGGCACCCTATCTACAGGCACAACAGCACTGGGGATCTGTGCTTTCCCAGAGACGCAATATCTCATGGTGCTCGGCCGCTGCAGAGCCTCTTGCCGAAAAGGCAAACGTCCGGCTCCTTCTCCCACAAGGAAGGGCCCAGCCCTGAAAGCTGTTGCTGCTCTTCACCTACCCTTGGTGCCCTATGTACAGGCACAACAGCACTGGGGATCTGTGCTTTCCCAGAGACGCAACATCTCACGGTGCTCGGCCGCGGCAGAGCCTCTTGCCGAAAAGGCAAACGTCCGGCTCCTTCTCCCACAAGGAAAGGCCCAGCCCTGAAAGCTGTTGCTGCTCTTCACGGTGCCTTGGCGCCCGAAGAACAGGCACAAAAGCAGTGGGGATCTGTGCTTTCCCTGAGACGCAACATCTCACGGTGCTCGGCTGCGGCAGAGCCTCTTGCCGAAAAGGCAAACGTCCGGCTCCTTCTCCCACAAGGAAAGGCCCAGCCCTGAAAGCTGTTGCTGCTCTTCACGGTGCCTTGGCGCCCAATGAACGGGCACAACAAAAGTGGCGATCTGTGCTTTCCCAGAGACGCAATATCTCATGGCGCTCGGCCGCGGCAGAGCCTCTTGCCGAAAAGGCAAACGTCCGGCTCCTTCTCCCACAAGGAAGGGCCCAGCCCTGAAAGCTCTTGCTGCTCTTCACGGTGCCTTGGTGCCCTATCTACAGGCACAACAGCACTGGGGATCTGTGCTTTCCCAGAGACGCAACATCTCACGGTGCTCGGCCGCGGCAGAGCCTCTTGCCGAAAAGGCAAACGTCCGGCTCCTTCTCCCACAAGGAAGGGCCTAGCCCTGAAAGCTGTTGCTGATCTTCACGGTGCCTTGGCGCCCTATCTACAGGCACAACAGCAGTGGGGATCTGTGCTTTCCCAGAGACGCAACATCTCATGGTGCTCGGCCGCGGCAGAGCCTCTTGCCGAAAAGGCAAACGTCCGGCTCCTTCTCCCACAAGGAAGGGCCCAGCCCTGAAAGCTGTTGCTGCTCTTCACGGTGCCTTGGTGCCCTATGTACAGGCACAACAGCACTGGGGATCTGTGCTTTCCCAGAGATTAAACATCTCATGGTGCTCGGCCGCGGCAGACCCTCTTGCCGAAAAGGCAAACGTCCGGCTCCTTCTCCCACAAGGAAGGGCCCAGCCCTGAAAGCTGTTGCTGCTCTTCACGGTGTCTTGGTGCCCTATCTACAGGCACAACAGCACTGGGGATCTGTGCTTTCCCAGAGACGCAACATCCCATATTGCTCACCCGCGGCAGAGCCTCTTGCCGAAAAGGCAAACGACCGGCTCCTTCTCCCACAAGGAAGGGCCCAGCCCTGAAAGCTGTTGTTGCTCTTCACCTACCCTTGGCACCCTATCTACAGGCACAACAGCACTGGGGATCTGTGCTTTCCCAGAGACGCAATATCTCATGGCGCTCGGCCGCAGCGGAGCCTCTTGCCGAAAAGGCAAACGTCCGGCTCCTTCTCCCACAAGGAAGGGCCCAGCCCTGAAAGCTCTTGTTGCTCTTCACGGTGTCTTGGTGCCCTATCTACAGGCACAAGAGCACTGGGGATCTGTGCTTTCCCAGAGACGCAACATCTCATGGCGCTCGGCCGCTGCAGAGCCTCTTGCCGAAAAAGCAAACGTCCGGCTCCTTCTCCCACAAGGAAGGGCCCAGCCGTGAAAGCTCTTGCTGATCTTCACGGTGCCTTGGCGCCCTATCTACAGGCACAACAGCACTGGGGATCTCTGCTTTCCCAGAGACGCAACATCCCATAGCGCTCAGCCGCGGCAGAGCCTCTTGCTGAAAAGGCAAACGTCCGGCTCCTTCTCCCACAAGGAAGGGCCCAGCCCTGAAAGCTGTTGTTGCTCTTCACCTACCCTTGGCACCCTATGTACAGGCACAACAGCACTGGGGATCTGTGCTTTCCCAGAGACGCAATATCTCATGGTGCTCGGCCGCTGCAGAGCCTCTTGCCGAAAAGGCAAACGTCCGGCTCCTTCTCCCACAAGGAAGGGCCCAGCCCTGAAAGCTGTTGCTGCTCTTCACCTACCCTTGGTGCCCTATGTACAGGCACAACAGCACTGGGGATCTGTGCTTTCCCACAGACGCAACATCTCACGGTGCTCGGCCGCGGCAGAGCCTCTTGCCGAAAAGGCAAACGTCCGGCTCCTTCTCCCACAAGGAAAGGCCCAGCCCTGAAAGCTGTTGCTGCTCTTCACGGTGCCTTGGCGCCCGAAGAACAGGCACAAAAGCAGTGGGGATCTGTGCTTTCCCTGAGACGCAACATCTCACGGTGCTCGGCTGCGGCAGAGCCTCTTGCCGAAAAGGCAAACGTCCGGCTCCTTCTCCCACAAGGAAAGGCCCAGCCCTGAAAGCTGTTGCTGCTCTTCACGGTGCCTTGGCGCCCAATGAACGGGCACAACAAAAGTGGCGATCTGTGCTTTCCCAGAGACGCAATATCTCATGGCGCTCGGCCGCGGCAGAGCCTCTTGCCGAAAAGGCAAACATCCGGCTCCTTCTCCCACAAGGAAGGGCCCAGCCCTGAAAGCTCTTGCTGCTCTTCACGGTGCCTTGGTGCCCTATCTACAGGCACAACAGCACTGGGGATCTGTGCTTTCCCAGAGACGCAACATCTCACGGTGCTCGGCCGCGGCAGAGCCTCTTGCCGAAAAGGCAAACGTCCGGCTCCTTCTCCCACAAGGAAGGGCCTAGCCCTGAAAGCTGTTGCTGATCTTCACGGTGCCTTGGCGCCCTATCTACAGGCACAACAGCAGTGGGGATCTGTGCTTTCCCAGAGACGCAACATCTCATGGTGCTCGGCCGCGGCAGAGCCTCTTGCCGAAAAGGCAAACGTCCGGCTCCTTCTCCCACAAGGAAGGGCCCAGCCCTGAAAGCTGTTGCTGCTCTTCACGGTGCCTTGGTGCCCTATGTACAGGCACAACAGCAGTGGGATCTGTGCTTTCCCAGAGATTAAACATCACATGGTGCTCGGCCGCGGCAGACCCTCTTGCCGAGAAGGCAAACGTCCGGCTCCTTCTCCCACAAGGAAGGGCCCAGCCCTGAAAGCTGTTGCTGCTCTTCACGGTGTCTTGGTGCCCTATCTACAGGCACAACAGCAGTGGGGATCTGTGCTTTCCCAGAGACGCAACATCCCATATTGCTCACCCGCGGCAGAGCCTCTTGCCGAAAATGCAAACGACCGGCTCCTTCTCCCACAAGGAAGGGCCCAGCCCTGAAAGCTGTTGTTGCTCTTCACCTACCCTTGGCACCCTATCTACAGGCACAACAGCACTGGGGATCTGTGCTTTCCCAGAGACGCAACATCCCATAGCGCTCAGCCGCGGCAGACCCTCTTGACAAAAAGGCAAACGTCCGGCTCCTTCTCCCACAAGGAAGGGCCCAGCCCTGAAACCTGTTGCTGCTCTTCGCGGTGTCTTGGTGCCCTATCTACAGGCACAACAGCAGTGGGGATCTGTGCTTTCCCAGAGACGCAATATCTCATGGCGCTCGGCCGCAGCGGAGCCTCTTGCCGAAAAGGCAAACGTCCGGCTCCTTCTCCCACAAGGAAGGGCCCAGCCCTGAAAGCTGTTGTTGCTCTTCACGGTGTCTTGGTGCCCTATCTACAGTCACAAGAGCACTGGGGATCTGTGCTTTCCCAGAGACGCAATATCTCATGGCGCTCGGCCGCTGCAGAGCCTCTTGCCGAAAAGGCAAACGTCCGGCTCCTTCTCCACAAGGAAGGGCCCAGCCGTGAAAGCTCTTGCTGATCTTCACGGTGCCTTGGCGCCCTATCTACAGGCACAACAGCACTGGGGATCTGTGCTTTCCCAGAGACACAATATCTTATGGCGCTCGGCCGCAGCGGAGCCACTTGCAAAAAGGCAAACGTCTGGCTCCTTCTCCCACAAGGAAGGGCCCAGCCCTGAAAGCTGTTGCTGCTCTTCACGGTGTCTTGGTGCCCTATCTACAGGCACAACAGCAGTGGGGATCTGTGCTTTCCCAGAGACGCAATATCCCATAGCGCTCAGCCGCGGCAGAGCCTCTTGCCGAAAAGGCAAACGTCCGGCTCCTTCTCCCAGAAGGAAGGGCCCAGCCCTGAAAGCTGTTGCTGCTCTTCACGGTGTCTTGGCGCCCTATCTACAGGCACAACAGCACTGGGGATCTGTGCTTTCCCACAGACGCAACATCCCATAGCCCTCAGCCGCGGCAGACCCTCTTGACGAAAAGGCAAACGTCCGGCTCCTTCTCCCACAAGGAAGGGCCCAGCCCTGAAAGCTCTTGCTGCTCTTCAGGGTGCCTTGGCGCCCTATCTACAGGCACAACAGCACTGGGGATCTGTGCTTTCCCAGAGACGCAACATCCCATAGCGCTCAGCCGCGGCAGAGCCTCTTGCCGAAAAGGCAAACGTCCGGCTCCTTGTGCCACAAGGAAGGGCCCAGCCCTGAAAGCTGTTGCTGCTCTTCACGGTGTCTTGGCGCCCTATCTACAGGCACAACAGCAGTGGGGATCTGTGCTTTCCCAGAGACGCAACATCCCATAGTGCTCACCCGCGGCAGAGCCTCTTGCCGAAAAGGCAAACGACCGGCTCCTTCTCCCACAAGGAAGGGCCCAGCCCTGAAAGCTGTTGTTGCTCTTCACCTACCCTTGGCACCCTATCTACAGGCACAACAGCACTGGGGATCTGTGCTTTCCCAGAGACGCAATATCTCATGGCGCTCGGCCGCTGCAGAGCCTCTTGCCGAAAAGGCAAACGTCCGGCTCCTTCTCCCACAAGGAAGGGCCCAGCCTTGAAAGCTCTTGCTGCTCTTCACGGTGCCTTGGCGCCCTATCTACAGGCACAACAGCACTGGGGATCTCTGCTTTCCCAGAGACGCAACCTCCCATAGCGCTCAGCCGCGGCAGAGCCTCTTGCTGAAAAGGCAAACGTCCGGCTCCTTCTCCCACAAGGAAGGGCCCAGCCCTGAAAGCTGTTGCTGCTCTTCACGGTGCCTTGGCGCCCTATCTACAGGCACAACAGCAGTGGGGATCTGTGCTTTCCCAGAGACGCAACATCCCATAGCGCTCAGCCGCGGCAGACCCTCTTGACGAAAAGGCAAACGTCCAGCTCCTTCTCCCACAAGGAAGGGCCCAGCCCTGAAAGCTGTTGCTGCTCTTCACGGTGCCTTGGCGCCCTATCTACAGGCACAACAGCACTTGGGATCTGTGCTTTCCCAGAGACGCAATATCTCATGGCGCTCGGCCGCAGCGGAGCCTCTTGCCAAAAAGGCAAACGTCTGGCTCCTTCTCCCAGAAGGAAGGGCCCAGCCCTGAAAGCTGTTGCTGCTCTTCACGGTGTCTTGGTGCCCTATCTACAGGCACAACAGCAGTGGGGATCTGTGCTTTCCCACAGACGCAACATCCCATAGTGGTCACCCGCGGCAGAGCCTCTTGCCGAAAAGTCAAACGTCCGGCTCCTTCTCCCTCAAGGAAGGGCCCAGCCCTGAAAGCTGTTGTTGCTCTTCACCTACCCTTGGCACCCTATCTACAGGCACAACAGCACTGGGGATCTGTGCTTTCCCAGAGACGCAATATCTCATGGCGCTCGGCCGCTGCAGAGCCTCTTGCCGAAAAGGCAAACGTCCGGCTCCTTCTCCCACAAGGAAGGGCCCAGCCCTGAAAGCTCTTGCTGCTCTTCAGGGTGCCTTGGCGCCCTATCTACAGGCACAACAGCACTGGGGATCTGTGCTTTCCCAGAGACGCAACAACCCATAGCGCTCAGCCGCGGCAGACCCTCTTGACGAAAAGGCAAACGTCCGGCTCCTTCTCCCACAAGGAAGGGCCCAGCCCTGAAAGCTGTTGCTGCTCTTCGCGGTGTCTTGGTGCCCTATCTACAGGCACAACAGCAGTGGGGATCTGTGCTTTCCCAGAGACGCAATATCTCATGGCGCTCGGCCGCAGCGGAGCCTCTTGCCAAAAAGGCAAACGTCTGGCTCCTTCTCCCAGAAGGAAGGGCCCAGCCCTGAAAGCTGTTGCTGCTCTTCACGGTGTCTTGGTGCCCTATCTACAGGCACAACAGCACTTGGGATCTGTGCTTTCCCAGAGACGCAATATCTCATGGCGCTCGGCCCGCAGCGGAGCCTCTTGCCAAAAAGGCAAACGTCTGGCTCCTTCTCCCAGAAGGAAGGGCCCAGCCCTGAAAGCTGTTGCTGCTCTTCACGGTGTCTTGGTGCCCTATCTACAGGCACAACAGCAGTGGGGATCTGTGCTTTCCCACAGACGCAACATCCCATAGTGGTCACCCGCGGCAGAGCCTCTTGCCGAAAAGTCAAACGTCCGGCTCCTTCTCCCACAAGGAAGGGCCCAGCCCTGAAAGCTGTTGTTGCTCTTCACGGTGCCTTGGCGCCCTATCTACAGGCACAACAGCAGTGGGGATCTGTGCTTTCCCAGAGACGCAACATCCCATAGCGCTCAGCCGCGGCAGACCCTCTTGACGAAAAAGGCAAACGTCCAGCTCCTTCTCCCACAAGAAGGGCCCAGCCCTGAAAGCTGTTGCTGCTCTTCACGGTGCCTTGGCGCCCTATCTACAGGCACAACAGCACTTGGGATCTGTGCTTTCCCAGAGACGCAATATCTCATGGCGCTCGGCCGCAGCGGAGCCTCTTGCCAAAAAGGCAAACGTCTGGCTCCTTCTCCCAGAAGGAAGGGCCCAGCCCTGAAAGCTGTTGCTGCTCTTCACGGTGTCTTGGTGCCCTATCTACAGGCACAACAGCAGTGGGGATCTGTGCTTTCCCACAGACGCAACATCCCATAGTGGTCACCCGCGGCAGAGCCTCTTGCCGAAAAGTCAAACGTCCGGCTCCTTCTCCCTCAAGGAAGGGCCCAGCCCTGAAAGCTGTTGTTGCTCTTCACCTACCCTTGGCACCCTATCTACAGGCACAACAGCACTGGGGATCTGTGCTTTCCCAGAGACGCAATATCTCATGGCGCTCGGCCGCTGCAGAGCCTCTTGCCGAAAAGGCAAACGTCCGGCTCCTTCTCCCACAAGGAAGGGCCCAGCCCTGAAAGCTCTTGCTGCTCTTCAGGGTGCCTTGGCGCCCTATCTACAGGCACAACAGCACTGGGGATCTGTGCTTTCCCAGAGACGCAACAACCCATAGCGCTCAGCCGCGGCAGACCCTCTTGACGAAAAGGCAAACGTCCGGCTCCTTCTCCCACAAGGAAGGGCCCAGCCCTGAAAGCTGTTGCTGCTCTTCGCGGTGTCTTGGTGCCCTATCTACAGGCACAACAGCAGTGGGGATCTGTGCTTTCCCAGAGACGCAATATCTCATGGCGCTCGGCCGCAGCGGAGCCTCTTGCCAAAAAGGCAAACGTCTGGCTCCTTCTCCCAGAAGGAAGGGCCCAGCCCTGAAAGCTGTTGCTGCTCTTCACGGTGTCTTGGTGCCCTATCTACAGGCACAACAGCACTTGGGATCTGTGCTTTCCCAGAGACGCAATATCTCATGGCGCTCGGCCGCAGCGGAGCCTCTTGCCAAAAAGGCAAAACGTCTGGCTCCTTCTCCCAGAAGGAAGGGCCCAGCCCTGAAAGCTGTTGCTGCTCTTCACGGTGTCTTGGTGCCCTATCTACAGGCACAACAGCAGTGGGGATCTGTGCTTTCCCACAGACGCAACATCCCATAGTGGTCACCCGCGGCAGAGCCTCTTGCCGAAAAGTCAAACGTCCGGCTCCTTCTCCCACAAGGAAGGGCCCAGCCCTGAAAGCTGTTGTTGCTCTTCACGGTGCCTTGGCGCCGTATCTACAGGCACAACAGCACTGGGGATCTGTGCTTTCCCAGAGACGCAACAACCCATAGCGCTCAGCCGCGGCAGACCCTCTTGACGAAAAGGCAAACGTCCGGCTCCTTCTCCCACAAGGAAGGGCCCAGCCCTGAAAGCTGTTGCTGCTCTTCACCTACCTTGGTGCCCTATGTACAGGCACAACAGCACTGGGGATCTGTGCTTTCCCACAGACGCAACATCTCACGGTGCTCGGCAGCGGCAGAGCCTCTTGCCGAAAAGGCAAACGTCCGGCTCCTTCTCCCACAAGGAAGGGCCCAGCCCTGAAAGCTGTTGCTGCTCTTCACGGTGTCTTGGTGCCCTATCTACAGGCACAACAGCAGTGGGGATCTGTGCTTTCCCAGAGACGCAACATCCCATATTGCTCACCCGCGGCAGAGCCTCTTGCCGAAAAGGCAAACGACCGGCTCCTTCTCCCACAAGGAAGGGCCCAGCCCTGAAAGCTGTTGTTGCTCTTCACCTACCCTTGGCACCCTATCTACAGGCACAACAGCACTGGGGATCTGTGCTTTCCCAGAGACGCAATATCTCATGGCGCTCGGCCGCTGCAGAGCCTCTTGCCGAAAAGGCAAACGTCCGGCTCCTTCTCCCACAAGGATGGGCCCAGCCCTGAAAGCTCTTGCTGCTCTTCACGGTGCCTTGGCGCCCTATCTACAGGCACAACAGCACTGGGGATCTCTGCTTTCCCAGAGACGCATCCTCCCATAGCGCTCAGCCGCGGCAGAGCCTCTTGCTGAAAAGGCAAACGTCCGGCTCCTTCTCCCACAAGGAAGGGCCCAGCCCTGAAAGCTCTTGCTGCTCTTCACGGTGCCTTGGCGCCGTATCTACAGGCACAACAGGAGTGGGGATCTGTGCTTTCCCAGAGACGCAACATCCCATAGCGCTCAGCCGCGGCAGACCCTCTTGACAAAAAGGCAAACGTCCGGCTCCTTCTCCCACAAGGAAGGGCCCAGCCCTGAAAGCTCTTGCTGCTCTTCGCGGTGTCTTGGTGCCCTATCTACAGGCACAACAGCAGTGGGGATCTGTGCTTTCCCAGAGACGCAATATCTCATGGCGCTCGGCCGCAGCGGAGCCTCTTGCCGAAAAGGCAAACGTCCGGCTCCTTCTCCCACAAGGAAGGGCCCAGCCCTGAAAGCTCTTGTTGCTCTTCACGGTGTCTTGGTGCCCTATCTACAGGCACAAGAGCACTGGGGATCTGTGCTTTCCCAGAGACGCAATATCTCATGGCGCTCGGCCGCTGCAGAGCCTCTTGCCGAAAAAGCAAACGTCCGGCTCCTTCTCCCACAAGGAAGGGCCCAGCCGTGAAAGGTCTTGCTGATCTTCACGGTGCCTTGGCGCCCTATCTACAGGCACAACAGCAGTGGGGATCTCTGCTTTCCCAGAGACGCAACATCCCATAGCGCTCAGCCGCGGCAGAGCCTCTTGCTGAAAAGGCAAACGTCCGGCTCCTTCTCCCACAAGGAAGGGCCCAGCCCTGAAAGCTGTTGTTGCTCTTCACCTACCCTTGGCACCCTATCTACAGGCACAACAGCACTGGGGATCTGTGCTTTCCCAGAGACGCAATATCTCATGGTGCTCGGCCGCTGCAGAGCCTCTTGCCGAAAAGGCAAACGTCCGGCTCCTTCTCCCACAAGGAAGGGCCCAGCCCTGAAAGCTCTTGCTGCTCTTCACCTACCCTTGGTGCCCTATGTACAGGCACAACAGCACTGGGGATCTGTGCTTTCCCACAGACGCAACATCTCACGGTGCTCGGCCGCGGCAGAGCCTCTTGCCGAAAAGGCAAACGTCCGGCTCCTTCTCCCACAAGGAAAGGCCCAGCCCTGAAAGCTGTTGCTGCTCTTCACGGTGCCTTGGCGCCCGAAGAACAGGCACAAAAGCAGTGGGGATCTGTGCTTTCCCTGAGACGCAACATCTCACGGTGCTCGGCTGCGGCAGAGCCTCTTGCCGAAAAGGCAAACGTCCGGCTCCTTCTCCCACAAGGAAAGGCCCAGCCCTGAAAGCTGTTGCTGCTCTTCACGGTGCCTTGGCGCCCAATGAACGGGCACAACAAAAGTGGCGATCTGTGCTTTCCCAGAGACGCAATATCTCATGGCGCTCGGCCGCGGCAGAGCCTCTTGCCGAAAAGGCAAACGTCCGGCTCCTTCTCCCACAAGGAAGGGCCCAGCCCTGAAAGCTCTTGCTGCTCTTCACGGTGCCTTGGTGCCCTATCTACAGGCACAACAGCACTGGGGATCTGTGCTTTCCCAGAGACGCAACATCTCACGGTGCTCGGCCGCGGCAGAGCCTCTTGCCGAAAAGGCAAACGTCCGGCTCCTTCTCCCACAAGGAAGGGCCTAGCCCTGAAAGCTGTTGCTGATCTTCACGGTGCCTTGGCGCCCTATCTACAGGCACAACAGCAGTGGGGATCTGTGCTTTCCCAGAGACGCAACATCTCATGGTGCTCGGCCGCGGCAGAGCCTCTTGCCGAAAAGGCAAACGTCCGGCTCCTTCTCCCACAAGGAAGGGCCCAGCCCTGAAAGCTGTTGCTGCTCTTCACGGTGCCTTGGTGCCCTATCTACAGGCACAACAGCACTGGGGATCTGTGCTTTCCCAGAGATTAAACATCTCATGGTGCTCGGCCGCGGCAGACCCTCTTGCCGAAAAGGCAAACGTCCGGCTCCTTCTCCCACAAGGAAGGGCCCAGCCCTGAAAGCTGTTGCTGCTCTTCACGGTGTCTTGGTGCCCTATCTACAGGCACAACAGCAGTGGGGATCTGTGCTTTCCCAGAGACGCAACATCCCATATTGCTCACCCGCGGCAGAGCCTCTTGCCGAAAAGGCAAACGACCGGCTCCTTCTCCCAGAAGGAAGGGCCCAGCCCTGAAAGCTGTTGTTGCTCTTCACCTACCCTTGGCACCCTATCTACAGGCACAACAGCACTGGGGATCTGTGCTTTCCCAGAGACGCAATATCTCATGGCGCTCGGCCGCTGCAGAGCCTCCTGCCGAAAAGGCAAACGTCCGGCTCCTTCTCCCACAAGGATGGGCCCAGCCCTGAAAGCTCTTGCTGCTCTTCACGGTGCCTTGGCGCCCTATCTACAGGCACAACAGCACTGGGGATCTCTGCTTTCCCAGAGACGCATCCTCCCATAGCGCTCAGCCGCGGCAGAGCCTCTTGCTGAAAAGGCAAACGTCCGGCTCCTTCTCCCACAAGGAAGGGCCCAGCCCTGAAAGCTCTTGCTGCTCTTCACGGTGCCTTGGTGCCCTATCTACAGGCACAACAGCAGTGGGGATCTGTGCTTTCCCACAGACGCAACATCCCATAGCGCTCAGCCGCGGCAGACCCTCTTGACAAAAAGGCAAACGTCCGGCTCCTTCTCCCACAAGGAAGGGCCCAGCCCTGAAAGCTGTTGCTGCTCTTCGCGGTGTCTTGGTGCCCTATCTACAGGCACAACAGCAGTGGGGATCTGTGCTTTCCCAGAGACGCAATATCTCATGGCGCTCGGCCGCAGCGGAGCCTCTTGCCGAAAAGGCAAACGTCCGGCTCCTTCTCCCACAAGGAAGGGCCCAGCCCTGAAAGCTCTTGTTGCTCTTCACGGTGTCTTGGTGCCCTATCTACAGGCACAAGAGCACTGGGGATCTGTGCTTTCCCAGAGACGCAATATCTCATGGCGCTCGGCCGCTGCAGAGCCTCTTGCCGAAAAAGCAAACGTCCGGCTCCTTCTCCCACAAGGAAGGGCCCAGCCGTGAAAGCTCTTGCTGATCTTCACGGTGCCTTGGCGCCCTATCTACAGGCACAACAGCACTGGGGATCTCTGCTTTCCCAGAGACGCAACATCCCATAGCGCTCAGCCGCGGCAGAGCCTCTTGCTGAAAAGGCAAACGTCCGGCTCCTTCTCCCACAAGGAAGGGCCCAGCCCTGAAAGCTGTTGTTGCTCTTCACCTACCCTTGGCACCCTATCTACAGGCACAACAGCACTGGGGATCTGTGCTTTCCCAGAGACGCAATATCTCATGGTGCTCGGCCGCTGCAGAGCCTCTTGCCGAAAAGGCAAACGTCCGGCTCCTTCTCCCACAAGGAAGGGCCCAGCCCTGAAAGCTCTTGCTGCTCTTCAGGGTGCCTTGGCGCCCTATCTACAGGCACAACAGCACTGGGGATCTGTGCTTTCCCAGAGACGCAACAACCCATAGCGCTCAGCCGCGGCAGACCCTCTTGACGAAAAGGCAAACGTCCGGCTCCTTCTCCCACAAGGAAGGGCCCAGCCCTGAAAGCTGTTGCTGCTCTTCGCGGTGTCTTGGTGCCCTATCTACAGGCACAACAGCAGTGGGGATCTGTGCTTTCCCAGAGACGCAATATCTCATGGCGCTCGGCCGCAGCGGAGCCTCTTGCCAAAAAGGCAAACGTCTGGCTCCTTCTCCCAGAAGGAAGGGCCCAGCCCTGAAAGCTGTTGCTGCTCTTCACGGTGTCTTGGTGCCCTATCTACAGGCACAACAGCACTTGGGATCTGTGCTTTCCCAGAGACGCAATATCTCATGGCGCTCGGCCGCAGCGGAGCCTCTTGCCAAAAAGGCAAACGTCTGGCTCCTTCTCCCAGAAGGAAGGGCCCAGCCCTGAAAGCTGTTGCTGCTCTTCACGGTGTCTTGGTGCCCTATCTACAGGCACAACAGCAGTGGGGATCTGTGCTTTCCCACAGACGCAACATCCCATAGTGGTCACCCGCGGCAGAGCCTCTTGCCGAAAAGTCAAACGTCCGGCTCCTTCTCCCACAAGGAAGGGCCCAGCCCTGAAAGCTGTTGTTGCTCTTCACGGTGCCTTGGCGCCGTATCTACAGGCACAACAGCACTGGGGATCTGTGCTTTCCCAGAGACGCAACAACCCATAGCGCTCAGCCGCGGCAGACCCTCTTGACGAAAAGGCAAACGTCCGGCTCCTTCTCCCACAAGGAAGGGCCCAGCCCTGAAAGCTGTTGCTGCTCTTCACCTACCCTTGGTGCCCTATGTACAGGCACAACAGCACTGGGGATCTGTGCTTTCCCACAGACGCAACATCTCACGGTGCTCGGCAGCGGCAGAGCCTCTTGCCGAAAAGGCAAACGTCCGGCTCCTTCTCCCACAAGGAAAGGCCCAGCCCTGAAAGCTGTTGCTGCTCTTCACGGTGCCTTGGTGCCCTATGTACAGGCACAACAGCACTGGGGATCTGTGCTTTCCCAGAGATTAAACATCTCATGGTGCTCGGCCGCGGCAGACCCTCTTGCCGAAAAGGCAAACGTCCGGCTCCTTCTCCCACAAGGAAGGGCCCAGCCCTGAAAGCTGTTGCTGCTCTTCACGGTGTCTTGGTGCCCTATCTACAGGCACAACAGCAGTGGGGATCTGTGCTTTCCCAGAGACGCAACATCCCATATTGCTCACCCGCGGCAGAGCCTCTTGCCGAAAAGGCAAACGACCGGCTCCTTCTCCCACAAGGAAGGGCCCAGCCCTGAAAGCTGTTGTTGCTCTTCACCTACCCTTGGCACCCTATCTACAGGCACAACAGCACTGGGGATCTGTGCTTTCCCAGAGACGCAATATCTCATGGCGCTCGGCCGCTGCAGAGCCTCTTGCCGAAAAGGCAAACGTCCGGCTCCTTCTCCCACAAGGATGGGCCCAGCCCTGAAAGCTCTTGCTGCTCTTCACGGTGCCTTGGCGCCCTATCTACAGGCACAACAGCACTGGGGATCTCTGCTTTCCCAGAGACGCATCCTCCCATAGCGCTCAGCCGCGGCAGAGCCTCTTGCTGAAAAGGCAAACGTCCGGCTCCTTCTCCCACAAGGAAGGGCCCAGCCCTGAAAGCTCTTGCTGCTCTTCACGGTGCCTTGGCGCCGTATCTACAGGCACAACAGGAGTGGGGATCTGTGCTTTCCCAGAGACGCAACATCCCATAGCGCTCAGCCGCGGCAGACCCTCTTGACAAAAAGGCAAACGTCCGGCTCCTTCTCCCACAAGGAAGGGCCCAGCCCTGAAAGCTCTTGCTGCTCTTCGCGGTGTCTTGGTGCCCTATCTACAGGCACAACAGCAGTGGGGATCTGTGCTTTCCCAGAGACGCAATATCTCATGGCGCTCGGCCGCAGCGGAGCCTCTTGCCGAAAAGGCAAACGTCCGGCTCCTTCTCCCACAAGGAAGGGCCCAGCCCTGAAAGCTCTTGTTGCTCTTCACGGTGTCTTGGTGCCCTATCTACAGGCACAAGAGCACTGGGGATCTGTGCTTTCCCAGAGACGCAATATCTCATGGCGCTCGGCCGCTGCAGAGCCTCTTGCCGAAAAAGCAAACGTCCGGCTCCTTCTCCCACAAGGAAGGGCCCAGCCGTGAAAGGTCTTGCTGATCTTCACGGTGCCTTGGCGCCCTATCTACAGGCACAACAGCAGTGGGGATCTCTGCTTTCCCAGAGACGCAACATCCCATAGCGCTCAGCCGCGGCAGAGCCTCTTGCTGAAAAGGCAAACGTCCGGCTCCTTCTCCCACAAGGAAGGGCCCAGCCCTGAAAGCTGTTGTTGCTCTTCACCTACCCTTGGCACCCTATCTACAGGCACAACAGCACTGGGGATCTGTGCTTTCCCAGAGACGCAATATCTCATGGTGCTCGGCCGCTGCAGAGCCTCTTGCCGAAAAGGCAAACGTCCGGCTCCTTCTCCCACAAGGAAGGGCCCAGCCCTGAAAGCTCTTGCTGCTCTTCACCTACCCTTGGTGCCCTATGTACAGGCACAACAGCACTGGGGATCTGTGCTTTCCCACAGACGCAACATCTCACGGTGCTCGGCCGCGGCAGAGCCTCTTGCCGAAAAGGCAAACGTCCGGCTCCTTCTCCCACAAGGAAAGGCCCAGCCCTGAAAGCTGTTGCTGCTCTTCACGGTGCCTTGGCGCCCGAAGAACAGGCACAAAAGCAGTGGGGATCTGTGCTTTCCCTGAGACGCAACATCTCACGGTGCTCGGCTGCGGCAGAGCCTCTTGCCGAAAAGGCAAACGTCCGGCTCCTTCTCCCACAAGGAAAGGCCCAGCCCTGAAAGCTGTTGCTGCTCTTCACGGTGCCTTGGCGCCCAATGAACGGGCACAACAAAAGTGGCGATCTGTGCTTTCCCAGAGACGCAATATCTCATGGCGCTCGGCCGCGGCAGAGCCTCTTGCCGAAAAGGCAAACGTCCGGCTCCTTCTCCCACAAGGAAGGGCCCAGCCCTGAAAGCTCTTGCTGCTCTTCACGGTGCCTTGGTGCCCTATCTACAGGCACAACAGCACTGGGGATCTGTGCTTTCCCAGAGACGCAACATCTCACGGTGCTCGGCCGCGGCAGAGCCTCTTGCCGAAAAGGCAAACGTCCGGCTCCTTCTCCCACAAGGAAGGGCCTAGCCCTGAAAGCTGTTGCTGATCTTCACGGTGCCTTGGCGCCCTATCTACAGGCACAACAGCAGTGGGGATCTGTGCTTTCCCAGAGACGCAACATCTCATGGTGCTCGGCCGCGGCAGAGCCTCTTGCCGAAAAGGCAAACGTCCGGCTCCTTCTCCCACAAGGAAGGGCCCAGCCCTGAAAGCTGTTGCTGCTCTTCACGGTGCCTTGGTGCCCTATCTACAGGCACAACAGCACTGGGGATCTGTGCTTTCCCAGAGATTAAACATCTCATGGTGCTCGGCCGCGGCAGACCCTCTTGCCGAAAAGGCAAACGTCCGGCTCCTTCTCCCACAAGGAAGGGCCCAGCCCTGAAAGCTGTTGCTGCTCTTCACGGTGTCTTGGTGCCCTATCTACAGGCACAACAGCAGTGGGGATCTGTGCTTTCCCAGAGACGCAACATCCCATATTGCTCACCCGCGGCAGAGCCTCTTGCCGAAAAGGCAAACGACCGGCTCCTTCTCCCAGAAGGAAGGGCCCAGCCCTGAAAGCTGTTGTTGCTCTTCACCTACCCTTGGCACCCTATCTACAGGCACAACAGCACTGGGGATCTGTGCTTTCCCAGAGACGCAATATCTCATGGCGCTCGGCCGCTGCAGAGCCTCCTGCCGAAAAGGCAAACGTCCGGCTCCTTCTCCCACAAGGATGGGCCCAGCCCTGAAAGCTCTTGCTGCTCTTCACGGTGCCTTGGCGCCCTATCTACAGGCACAACAGCACTGGGGATCTCTGCTTTCCCAGAGACGCATCCTCCCATAGCGCTCAGCCGCGGCAGAGCCTCTTGCTGAAAAGGCAAACGTCCGGCTCCTTCTCCCACAAGGAAGGGCCCAGCCCTGAAAGCTCTTGCTGCTCTTCACGGTGCCTTGGTGCCCTATCTACAGGCACAACAGCAGTGGGGATCTGTGCTTTCCCAGAGACGCAATATCTCATGGCGCTCGGCCGCAGCGGAGCCTCTTGCCGAAAAGGCAAACGTCCGGCTCCTTCTCCCACAAGGAAGGGCCCAGCCCTGAAAGCTCTTGTTGCTCTTCACGGTGTCTTGGTGCCCTATCTACAGGCACAAGAGCACTGGGGATCTGTGCTTTCCCAGAGACGCAATATCTCATGGCGCTCGGCCGCTGCAGAGCCTCTTGCCGAAAAAGCAAACGTCCGGCTCCTTCTCCCACAAGGAAGGGCCCAGCCGTGAAAGGTCTTGCTGATCTTCACGGTGCCTTGGCGCCCTATCTACAGGCACAACAGCAGTGGGGATCTCTGCTTTCCCAGAGACGCAACATCCCATAGCGCTCAGCCGCGGCAGAGCCTCTTGCTGAAAAGGCAAACGTCCGGCTCCTTCTCCCACAAGGAAGGGCCCAGCCCTGAAAGCTGTTGTTGCTCTTCACCTACCCTTGGCACCCTATCTACAGGCACAACAGCACTGGGGATCTGTGCTTTCCCAGAGACGCAATATCTCATGGTGCTCGGCCGCTGCAGAGCCTCTTGCCGAAAAGGCAAACGTCCGGCTCCTTCTCCCACAAGGAAGGGCCCAGCCCTGAAAGCTCTTGCTGCTCTTCACCTACCCTTGGTGCCCTATGTACAGGCACAACAGCACTGGGGATCTGTGCTTTCCCACAGACGCAACATCTCACGGTGCTCGGCCGCGGCAGAGCCTCTTGCCGAAAAGGCAAACGTCCGGCTCCTTCTCCCACAAGGAAAGGCCCAGCCCTGAAAGCTGTTGCTGCTCTTCACGGTGCCTTGGCGCCCGAAGAACAGGCACAAAAGCAGTGGGGATCTGTGCTTTCCCTGAGACGCAACATCTCACGGTGCTCGGCTGCGGCAGAGCCTCTTGCCGAAAAGGCAAACGTCCGGCTCCTTCTCCCACAAGGAAAGGCCCAGCCCTGAAAGCTGTTGCTGCTCTTCACGGTGCCTTGGCGCCCAATGAACGGGCACAACAAAAGTGGCGATCTGTGCTTTCCCAGAGACGCAATATCTCATGGCGCTCGGCCGCGGCAGAGCCTCTTGCCGAAAAGGCAAACGTCCGGCTCCTTCTCCCACAAGGAAGGGCCCAGCCCTGAAAGCTCTTGCTGCTCTTCACGGTGCCTTGGTGCCCTATCTACAGGCACAACAGCACTGGGGATCTGTGCTTTCCCAGAGACGCAACATCTCACGGTGCTCGGCCGCGGCAGAGCCTCTTGCCGAAAAGGCAAACGTCCGGCTCCTTCTCCCACAAGGAAGGGCCTAGCCCTGAAAGCTGTTGCTGATCTTCACGGTGCCTTGGCGCCCTATCTACAGGCACAACAGCAGTGGGGATCTGTGCTTTCCCAGAGACGCAACATCTCATGGTGCTCGGCCGCGGCAGAGCCTCTTGCCGAAAAGGCAAACGTCCGGCTCCTTCTCCCACAAGGAAGGGCCCAGCCCTGAAAGCTGTTGCTGCTCTTCACGGTGCCTTGGTGCCCTATCTACAGGCACAACAGCACTGGGGATCTGTGCTTTCCCAGAGATTAAACATCTCATGGTGCTCGGCCGCGGCAGACCCTCTTGCCGAAAAGGCAAACGTCCGGCTCCTTCTCCCACAAGGAAGGGCCCAGCCCTGAAAGCTGTTGCTGCTCTTCACGGTGTCTTGGTGCCCTATCTACAGGCACAACAGCAGTGGGGATCTGTGCTTTCCCAGAGACGCAACATCCCATATTGCTCACCCGCGGCAGAGCCTCTTGCCGAAAAGGCAAACGACCGGCTCCTTCTCCCAGAAGGAAGGGCCCAGCCCTGAAAGCTGTTGTTGCTCTTCACCTACCCTTGGCACCCTATCTACAGGCACAACAGCACTGGGGATCTGTGCTTTCCCAGAGACGCAATATCTCATGGCGCTCGGCCGCTGCAGAGCCTCCTGCCGAAAAGGCAAACGTCCGGCTCCTTCTCCCACAAGGATGGGCCCAGCCCTGAAAGCTCTTGCTGCTCTTCACGGTGCCTTGGCGCCCTATCTACAGGCACAACAGCACTGGGGATCTCTGCTTTCCCAGAGACGCATCCTCCCATAGCGCTCAGCCGCGGCAGAGCCTCTTGCTGAAAAGGCAAACGTCCGGCTCCTTCTCCCACAAGGAAGGGCCCAGCCCTGAAAGCTCTTGCTGCTCTTCACGGTGCCTTGGCGCCGTATCTACAGGCACAACAGCAGTGGGGATCTGTGCTTTCCCAGAGACGCAACATCCCATAGCGCTCAGCCGCGGCAGACCCTCTTGACAAAAAGGCAAACGTCCGGCTCCTTCTCCCACAAGGAAGGGCCCAGCCCTGAAAGCTGTTGCTGCTCTTCGCGGTGTCTTGGTGCCCTATCTACAGGCACAACAGCAGTGGGGATCTGTGCTTTCCCAGAGACGCAATATCTCATGGCGCTCGGCCGCAGCGGAGCCTCTTGCCGAAAAGGCAAACGTCCGGCTCCTTCTCCCACAAGGAAGGGCCCAGCCCTGAAAGCTCTTGTTGCTCTTCACGGTGTCTTGGTGCCCTATCTACAGGCACAAGAGCACTGGGGATCTGTGCTTTCCCAGAGACGCAATATCTCATGGCGCTCGGCCGCTGCAGAGCCTCTTGCCGAAAAAGCAAACGTCCGGCTCCTTCTCCCACAAGGAAGGGCCCAGCCGTGAAAGCTCTTGCTGATCTTCACGGTGCCTTGGCGCCCTATCTACAGGCACAACAGCACTGGGGATCTCTGCTTTCCCAGAGACGCAACATCCCATAGCGCTCAGCCGCGGCAGAGCCTCTTGCTGAAAAGGCAAACGTCCGGCTCCTTCTCCCACAAGGAAGGGCCCAGCCCTGAAAGCTGTTGTTGCTCTTCACCTACCCTTGGCACCCTATCTACAGGCACAACAGCACTGGGGATCTGTGCTTTCCCAGAGACGCAATATCTCATGGTGCTCGGCCGCTGCAGAGCCTCTTGC
Organism: Harpia harpyja; assembly: GCF_026419915.1. Taxonomy (NCBI): domain Eukaryota; kingdom Metazoa; phylum Chordata; class Aves; order Accipitriformes; family Accipitridae; genus Harpia; species Harpia harpyja. The sequence goes on from NW_026293424.1 coordinate 360,587, forward strand.
CGAAAAGGCAAACGTCCGGCTCCTTCTCCCACAAGGAAGGGCCCAGCCCTGAAAGCTGTTGCTGCTCTTCACCTACCCTTGGTGCCCTATGTACAGGCACAACAGCACTGGGGATCTGTGCTTTCCCACAGACGCAACATCTCACGGTGCTCGGCCGCGGCAGAGCCTCTTGCCGAAAAGGCAAACGTCCGGCTCCTTCTCCCACAAGGAAAGGCCCAGCCCTGAAAGCTGTTGCTGCTCTTCACGGTGCCTTGGCGCCCAATGAACGGGCACAACAAAAGTGGCGATCTGTGCTTTCCCAGAGACGCAATATCTCATGGCGCTCGGCCGCGGCAGAGCCTCTTGCCGAAAAGGCAAACATCCGGCTCCTTCTCCCACAAGGAAGGGCCCAGCCCTGAAAGCTGTTGCTGCTCTTCACGGTGCCTTGGTGCCCTATGTACAGGCACAACAGCACTGGGGATCTGTGCTTTCCCAGAGACGCAATATCTCATGGCGCTCGGCCGCGGCAGAGCCTCTTGCCGAAAAGGCAAACATCCGGCTCCTTCTCCCACAAGGATGGGCCCAGCCCTGAAAGCTCTTGCTGCTCTTCACGGTGCCTTGGCGCCCTATCTACAGGCACAACAGCACTGGGGATCTCTGCTTTCCCAGAGACGCATCCTCCCATAGCGCTCAGCCGCGGCAGAGCCTCTTGCTGAAAAGGCAAACGTCCGGCTCCTTCTCCCACAAGGAAGGGCCCAGCCCTGAAAGCTCTTGCTGCTCTTCACGGTGCCTTGGCGCCGTATCTACAGGCACAACAGGAGTGGGGATCTGTGCTTTCCCAGAGACGCAACATCCCATAGCGCTCAGCCGCGGCAGACCCTCTTGACAAAAAGGCAAACGTCCGGCTCCTTCTCCCACAAGGAAGGGCCCAGCCCTGAAAGCTCTTGCTGCTCTTCGCGGTGTCTTGGTGCCCTATCTACAGGCACAACAGCAGTGGGGATCTGTGCTTTCCCAGAGACGCAATATCTCATGGCGCTCGGCCGCAGCGGAGCCTCTTGCCGAAAAGGCAAACGTCCGGCTCCTTCTCCCACAAGGAAGGGCCCAGCCCTGAAAGCTCTTGTTGCTCTTCACGGTGTCTTGGTGCCCTATCTACAGGCACAAGAGCACTGGGGATCTGTGCTTTCCCAGAGACGCAATATCTCATGGCGCTCGGCCGCTGCAGAGCCTCTTGCCGAAAAAGCAAACGTCCGGCTCCTTCTCCCACAAGGAAGGGCCCAGCCGTGAAAGGTCTTGCTGATCTTCACGGTGCCTTGGCGCCCTATCTACAGGCACAACAGCAGTGGGGATCTCTGCTTTCCCAGAGACGCAACATCCCATAGCGCTCAGCCGCGGCAGAGCCTCTTGCTGAAAAGGCAAACGTCCGGCTCCTTCTCCCACAAGGAAGGGGCCAGCCCTGAAAGCTGTTGTTGCTCTTCACCTACCCTTGGCACCCTATCTACAGGCACAACAGCACTGGGGATCTGTGCTTTCCCAGAGACGCAATATCTCATGGTGCTCGGCCGCTGCAGAGCCTCTTGCCGAAAAGGCAAACGTCCGGCTCCTTCTCCCACAAGGAAGGGCCCAGCCCTGAAAGCTCTTGCTGCTCTTCACCTACCCTTGGTGCCCTATGTACAGGCACAACAGCACTGGGGATCTGTGCTTTCCCACAGACGCAACATCTCACGGTGCTCGGCCGCGGCAGAGCCTCTTGCCGAAAAGGCAAACGTCCGGCTCCTTCTCCCACAAGGAAAGGCCCAGCCCTGAAAGCTGTTGCTGCTCTTCACGGTGCCTTGGCGCCCGAAGAACAGGCACAAAAGCAGTGGGGATCTGTGCTTTCCCTGAGACGCAACATCTCACGGTGCTCGGCTGCGGCAGAGCCTCTTGCCGAAAAGGCAAACGTCCGGCTCCTTCTCCCACAAGGAAAGGCCCAGCCCTGAAAGCTGTTGCTGCTCTTCACGGTGCCTTGGCGCCCAATGAACGGGCACAACAAAAGTGGCGATCTGTGCTTTCCCAGAGACGCAATATCTCACGGTGCTCGGCCGCGGCAGAGCCTCTTGCCGAAAAGGCAAACGTCCGGCTCCTTCTCCCACAAGGAAGGGCCTAGCCCTGAAAGCTGTTGCTGATCTTCACGGTGCCTTGGCGCCCTATCTACAGGCACAACAGCAGTGGGGATCTGTGCTTTCCCAGAGACGCAACATCTCATGGTGCTCGGCCGCGGCAGAGCCTCTTGCCGAAAAGGCAAACGTCCGGCTCCTTCTCCCACAAGGAAGGGCCCAGCCCTGAAAGCTGTTGCTGCTCTTCACGGTGCCTTGGCACCCTATCTACAGGCACAACAGCACTGGGGATCTGTGCTTTCCCAGAGATTAAACATCTCATGGTGCTCGGCCGCGGCAGACCCTCTTGCCGAAAAGGCAAACGTCCGGCTCCTTCTCCCACAAGGAAGGGCCCAGCCCTGAAAGCTGTTGCTGCTCTTCACGGTGTCTTGGTGCCCTATCTACAGGCACAACAGCAGTGGGGATCTGTGCTTTCCCAGAGACGCAACATCCCATATTGCTCACCCGCGGCAGAGCCTCTTGCCGAAAAGGCAAACGTCCGGCTCCTTCTCCCACAAGGAAGGGCCCAGCCCTGAAAGCTGTTGTTGCTCTTCACCTACCCTTGGCACCCTATCTACAGGCACAACAGCACTGGGGATCTGTGCTTTCCCAGAGACGCAATATCTCATGGCGCTCGGCCGCTGCAGAGCCTCCTGCCGAAAAGGCAAACGTCCGGCTCCTTCTCCCACAAGGATGGGCCCAGCCCTGAAAGCTCTTGCTGCTCTTCACGGTGCCTTGGCGCCCTATCTACAGGCACAACAGCACTGGGGATCTCTGCTTTCCCAGAGACGCATCCTCCCATAGCGCTCAGCCGCGGCAGAGCCTCTTGCTGAAAAGGCAAACGTCCGGCTCCTTCTCCCACAAGGAAGGGCCCAGCCCTGAAAGCTCTTGCTGCTCTTCACGGTGCCTTGGCGCCGTATCTACAGGCACAACAGGAGTGGGGATCTGTGCTTTCCCAGAGACGCAACATCCCATAGCGCTCAGCCGCGGCAGACCCTCTTGACAAAAAGGCAAACGTCCGGCTCCTTCTCCCACAAGGAAGGGCCCAGCCCTGAAAGCTGTTGCTGCTCTTCGCGGTGTCTTGGTGCCCTATCTACAGGCACAACAGCAGTGGGGATCTGTGCTTTCCCAGAGACGCAATATCTCATGGCGCTCGGCCGCAGCGGAGCCTCTTGCCGAAAAGGCAAACGTCCGGCTCCTTCTCCCACAAGGAAGGGCCCAGCCCTGAAAGCTCTTGTTGCTCTTCACGGTGTCTTGGTGCCCTATCTACAGGCACAAGAGCACTGGGGATCTGTGCTTTCCCAGAGACGCAATATCTCATGGCGCTCGGCCGCTGCAGAGCCTCTTGCCGAAAAAGCAAACGTCCGGCTCCTTCTCCCACAAGGAAGGGCCCAGCCGTGAAAGCTCTTGCTGATCTTCACGGTGCCTTGGCGCCCTATCTACAGGCACAACAGCACTGGGGATCTCTGCTTTCCCAGAGACGCAACATCCCATAGCGCTCAGCCGCGGCAGAGCCTCTTGCTGAAAAGGCAAACGTCCGGCTCCTTCTCCCACAAGGAAGGGCCCAGCCCTGAAAGCTGTTGTTGCTCTTCACCTACCCTTGGCACCCTATCTACAGGCACAACAGCACTGGGGATCTGTGCTTTCCCAGAGACGCAATATCTCATGGTGCTCGGCCGCTGCAGAGCCTCTTGCCGAAAAGGCAAACGTCCGGCTCCTTCTCCCACAAGGAAGGGCCCAGCCCTGAAAGCTGTTGCTGCTCTTCACCTACCCTTGGTGCCCTATGTACAGGCACAACAGCACTGGGGATCTGTGCTTTCCCACAGACGCAACATCTCACGGTGCTCGGCCGCGGCAGAGCCTCTTGCCGAAAAGGCAAACGTCCGGCTCCTTCTCCCACAAGGAAAGGCCCAGCCCTGAAAGCTGTTGCTGCTCTTCACGGTGCCTTGGCGCCCAATGAACGGGCACAACAAAAGTGGCGATCTGTGCTTTCCCAGAGACGCAATATCTCATGGCGCTCGGCCGCGGCAGAGCCTCTTGCCGAAAAGGCAAACATCCGGCTCCTTCTCCCACAAGGAAGGGCCCAGCCCTGAAAGCTGTTGCTGCTCTTCACGGTGCCTTGGTGCCCTATGTACAGGCACAACAGCACTGGGGATCTGTGCTTTCCCAGAGACGCAACATCTCACGGTGCTCGGCCGCGCCAGACCCTCTTGCCGAGAAGGCAAACGTCCGGCTCCTTCTCCCACAAGGAAGGGCCCAGCCCTGAAAGCTGTTGCTGCTCTTCACGGTGTCTTGGTGCCCTATCTACAGGCACAACAGCAGTGGGGATCTGTGCTTTCCCAGAGACGCAACATCCCATATTGCTCACCCGCGGCAGAGCCTCTTGCCGAAAATGCAAACGACCGGCTCCTTCTCCCACAAGGAAGGGCCCAGCCCTGAAAGCTGTTGTTGCTCTTCACCTACCCTTGGCACCCTATCTACAGGCACAACAGCACTGGGGATCTGTGCTTTCCCAGAGACGCAACATCCCATAGCGCTCAGCCGCGGCAGACCCTCTTGACAAAAAGGCAAACGTCCGGCTCCTTCTCCCACAAGGAAGGGCCCAGCCCTGAAAGCTGTTGCTGCTCTTCGCGGTGTCTTGGTGCCCTATCTACAGGCACAACAGCAGTGGGGATCTGTGCTTTCCCAGAGACGCAATATCTCATGGCGCTCGGCCGCAGCGGAGCCTCTTGCCGAAAAGGCAAACGTCCGGCTCCTTCTCCCACAAGGAAGGGCCCAGCCCTGAAAGCTGTTGCTGCTCTTCACGGTGTCTTGGTGCCCTATCTACAGGCACAAGAGCACTGGGGATCTGTGCTTTCCCAGAGACGCAATATCTCATGGCGCTCGGCCGCTGCAGAGCCTCTTGCCGAAAAGGCAAACGTCCGGCTCCTTCTCCCACAAGGAAGGGCCCAGCCGTGAAAGCTCTTGCTGATCTTCACGGTGCCTTGGCGCCCTATCTACAGGCACAACAGCACTGGGGATCTCTGCTTTCCCAGAGACGCAACATCCCATAGCGCTCAGCCGCGGCAGAGCCTCTTGCTGAAAAGGCAAACGTCCGGCTCCTTCTCCCACAAGGAAGGGCCCAGCCCTGAAAGCTGTTGTTGCTCTTCACCTACCCTTGGCACCCTATCTACAGGCACAACAGCACTGGGGATCTGTGCTTTCCCAGAGACGCAATATCTCATGGTGCTCGGCCGCTGCAGAGCCTCTTGCCGAAAAGGCAAACGTCCGGCTCCTTCTCCCACAAGGAAGGGCCCAGCCCTGAAAGCTCTTGCTGCTCTTCACGGTGCCTTGGCGCCCTATCTACAGGCACAACAGCACTGGGGATCTGTGCTTTCCCAGAGACGCAACCTCCCATAGCGCTCAGCCGCGGCAGAGCCTCTTGCTAAAAAGGCAAACGTCCGGCTCCTTCTCCCAGAAGGAAGGGCCCAGCCCTGAAAGCTCTTGCTGCTCTTCACGGTGCCTTGGCGCCGTATCTACAGGCACAACAGCACTGGGGATCTGTGCTTTCCCAGAGACGCAACATCCCATAGCGCTCAGCCGCGGCAGACCCTCTTGACGAAAAGGCAAACGTCCGGCTCCTTCTCCCAGAAGGAAGGGCCCAGCCCTGAAAGCTCTTGCTGCTCTTCACGGTGTCATGGTGCCCTATCTACAGGCACAACAGCAGTGGAGATCTGTGCTTTCCCAGAGACACAATATCTTATGGCGCTCGGCCGCAGCGGAGCCACTTGCAAAAAGGCAAACGTCTGGCTCCTTCTCCCACAAGGAAGGGCCCAGCCCTGAAAGCTGTTGCTGCTCTTCACGGTGTCTTGGTGCCCTATCTACAGGCACAACAGCAGTGGGGATCTGTGCTTTCCCAGAGACGCAACATCCCATAGCGCTCAGCCGCGGCAGAGCCTCTTGCCGAAAAGGCAAACGTCCGGCTCCTTCTCCCAGAAGGAAGGGCCCAGCCCTGAAAGCTGTTGCTGCTCTTCACGGTGTCTTGGCGCCCTATCTACAGGCACAACAGCACTGGGGATCTGTGCTTTCCCACAGACGCAACATCCCATAGCCCTCAGCCGCGGCAGACCCTCTTGACGAAAAGGCAAACGTCCGGCTCCTTCTCCCACAAGGAAGGGCCCAGCCCTGAAAGCTGTTGCTGCTCTTCACGGTGTCTTGGCGCCCTATCTACAGGCACAACAGCAGTGGGGATCTGTGCTTTCCCAGAGACGCAACATCCCATAGTGGTCACCCGCGGCAGAGCCTCTTGCCGAAAAGTCAAACGTCCGGCTCCTTCTCCCACAAGGAAGGGCCCAGCCCTGAAAGCTGTTGTTGCTCTTCACCTACCCTTGGCACCCTATCTACAGGCACAACAGCACTGGGGATCTGTGCTTTCCCAGAGACGCAATATCTCATGGCGCTCGGCCGCTGCAGAGCCTCTTGCCGAAAAGGCAAACGTCCGGCTCCTTCTCCCACAAGGAAGGGCCCAGCCCTGAAAGCTCTTGCTGCTCTTCAGGGTGCCTTGGCGCCCTATCTACAGGCACAACAGCACTGGGGATCTGTGCTTTCCCAGAGACGCAACAACCCATAGCGCTCAGCCGCGGCAGACCCTCTTGACGAAAAGGCAAACGTCCGGCTCCTTCTCCCACAAGGAAGGGCCCAGCCCTGAAAGCTGTTGCTGCTCTTCGCGGTGTCTTGGTGCCCTATCTACAGGCACAACAGCAGTGGGGATCTGTGCTTTCCCAGAGACGCAATATCTCATGGCGCTCGGCCGCAGCGGAGCCTCTTGCCAAAAAGGCAAACGTCTGGCTCCTTCTCCCAGAAGGAAGGGCCCAGCCCTGAAAGCTGTTGCTGCTCTTCACGGTGTCTTGGTGCCCTATCTACAGGCACAACAGCACTTGGGATCTGTGCTTTCCCAGAGACGCAATATCTCATGGCGCTCGGCCGCAGCGGAGCCTCTTGCCAAAAAGGCAAACGTCTGGCTCCTTCTCCCAGAAGGAAGGGCCCAGCCCTGAAAGCTGTTGCTGCTCTTCACGGTGTCTTGGTGCCCTATCTACAGGCACAACAGCAGTGGGGATCTGTGCTTTCCCACAGACGCAACATCCCATAGTGGTCACCCGCGGCAGAGCCTCTTGCCGAAAAGTCAAACGTCCGGCTCCTTCTCCCACAAGGAAGGGCCCAGCCCTGAAAGCTGTTGTTGCTCTTCACCTACCCTTGGCACCCTATCTACAGGCACAACAGCAGTGGGGATCTGTGCTTTCCCAGAGACGCAATATCTCATGGTGCTCGGCCGCTGCAGAGCCTCTTGCCGAAAAGGCAAACGTCCGGCTCCTTCTCCCACAAGGAAGGGCACAGCCCTGAAAGCTCTTGTTGCTCTTCACGGTGTCTTGGTGCCCTATCTACAGGCACAAGAGCACTGGGGATCTGTGCTTTCCCAGAGACGCAATATCTCATGGCGCTCGGCCGCTGCAGAGCCTCTTGCCGAAAAAGCAAACGTCCGGCTCCTTCTCCCACAAGGAAGGGCCCAGCCGTGAAAGCTCTTGCTGATCTTCACGGTGCCTTGGCGCCCTATCTACAGGCACAACAGCACTGGGGATCTCTGCTTTCCCAGAGACGCAACATCCCATAGCGCTCAGCCGCGGCAGAGCCTCTTGCTGAAAAGGCAAACGTCCGGCTCCTTCTCCCACAAGGAAGGGCCCAGCCCTGAAAGCTGTTGTTGCTCTTCACCTACCCTTGGCACCCTATCTACAGGCACAACAGCACTGGTGATCTGTGCTTTCCCAGAGACGCAATATCTCATGGTGCTCGGCCGCTGCAGAGCCTCTTGCCGAAAAGGCAAACGTCCGGCTCCTTCTCCCACAAGGAAGGGCCCAGCCCTGAAAGCTGTTGCTGCTCTTCACCTACCCTTGGTGCCCTATGTACAGGCACAACAGCACTGGGGATCTGTGCTTTCCCACAGACGCAACATCTCACGGTGCTCGGCCGCGGCAGAGCCTCTTGCCGAAAAGGCAAACGTCCGGCTCCTTCTCCCACAAGGAAAGGCCCAGCCCTGAAAGCTGTTGCTGCTCTTCACAGTGCCTTGGCGCCCGAAGAACAGGCACAAAAGCAGTGGGGATCTGTGCTTTCCCTGAGACGCAACATCTCACGGTGCTCGGCTGCGGCAGAGCCTCTTGCCGAAAAGGCAAACGTCCGGCTCCTTCTCCCACAAGGAAAGGCCCAGCCCTGAAAGCTGTTGCTGCTCTTCACGGTGCCTTGGCGCCCAATGAACGGGCACAACAAAAGTGGCGATCTGTGCTTTCCCAGAGACGCAATATCTCATGGCGCTCGGCCGCGGCAGAGCCTCTTGCCGAAAAGGCAAACGTCCGGCTCCTTCTCCCACAAGGAAGGGCCCAGCCCTGAAAGCTCTTGCTGCTCTTCACGGTGTCTTGGCGCCCTATCTACAGGCACAACAGCACTGGGGATCTGTGCTTTCCCAGAGACGCAATATCTCATGGCGCTCGGCCGCAGCGGAGCCTCTTGCCAAAAAGGCAAACGTCTGGCTCCTTCTCCCACAAGGAAGGGCCCAGCCCTGAAAGCTCTTGCTGCTCTTCACGGTGTCTTGGTGCCCTATCTACAGGCACAACAGCAGTGGGGATCTGTGCTTTCCCACAGACGCAACATCCCATAGTGGTCACCCGCGGCAGAGCCTCTTGCCGAAAAGTCAAACGTCCGGCTCCTTCTCCCACAAGGAAGGGCCCAGCCCTGAAAGCTGTTGTTGCTCTTCACCTACCCTTGGCACCCTATCTACAGGCACAACAGCACTGGGGATCTGTGCTTTCCCAGAGACGCAATATCTCATGGCGCTCGGCCGCTGCAGAGCCTCTTGCCGAAAAGGCAAACGTCCGGCTCCTTCTCCCACAAGGAAGGGCCCAGCCCTGAAAGCTCTTGCTGCTCTTCAGGGTGCCTTGGCGCCCTATCTACAGGCACAACAGCACTGGGGATCTGTGCTTTCCCAGAGACGCATCCTCCCATAGCGCTCAGCCGCGGCAGACCCTCTTGACGAAAAGGCAAACGTCCGGCTCCTTCTCCCACAAGGAAGGGCCCAGCCCTGAAAGCTGTTGCTGCTCTTCGCGGTGTCTTGGTGCCCTATCTACAGGCACAACAGCACTTGGGATCTGTGCTTTCCCAGAGACGCAATATCTCATGGCGCTCGGCCGCAGCGGAGCCTCTTGCCAAAAAGGCAAACGTCTGGCTCCTTCTCCGAGAAGGAAGGGCCCAGCCCTGAAAGCTGTTGCTGCTCTTCACGGTGTCTTGGTGCCCTATCTACAGGCACAACAGCAGTGGGGATCTGTGCTTTCCCACAGACCCAACATCCCATAGTGGTCACCCGCGGCAGAGCCTCTTGCCGAAAAGTCAAACGTCCGGCTCCTTCTCCCACAAGGAAGGGCCCAGCCCTGAAAGCTGTTGTTGCTCTTCACCTACCCTTGGCACCCTATCTACAGGCACAACAGCAGTGGGGATCTGTGCTTTCCCAGAGACGCAATATCTCATGGTGCTCGGCCGCTGCAGAGCCTCTTGCCGAAAAGGCAAACGTCCGGCTCCTTCTCCCACAAGGAAGGGCCCAGCCCTGAAAGCTCTTGTTGCTCTTCAGGGTGCCTTGGCGCCCTATCTACAGGCACAACAGCACTGGGGATCTGTGCTTTCCCAGAGACGCATCCTCCCATAGCGCTCAGCCGCGGCAGAGCCTCTTGTTGAAAAGGCAAACGTCCGGCTCCTTCTCCCACAAGGAAGGGCCCAGCCCTGAAAGCTCTTGCTGCTCTTCACGGTGCCTTGGCGCCGTATCTACAGGCACAACAGCAGTGGGGATCTGTGCTTTCCCAGAGACGCAACAACCCATAGCGCTCAGCCGCGGCAGACCCTCTTGACGAAAAGGCAAACGTCCGGCTCCTTCTCCCACAAGGAAGGGCCCAGCCCTGAAAGCTGTTGCTGCTCTTCGCGGTGTCTTGGTGCCCTATCTACAGGCACAACAGCAGTGGGGATCTGTGCTTTCCCAGAGACGCAACATCCCATAGCGCTCAGCCGCGGCAGACCCTCTTGACGAAAAGGCAAACGTCCGGCTCCTTCTCCCACAAGGAAGGGCCCAGCCCTGAAAGCTGTTGTTGCTCTTCACCTACCCTTGGCACCCTATCTACAGGCACAACAGCACTGGGGATCTGTGCTTTCCCAGAGACGGAATATCTCATGGCGCTCGGCCGCTGCAGAGCCTCTTGCCGAAAAGGCAAATGTCCGGCTCCTTCTCCCACAAGGAAGGGCCCAGCCCTGAAAGCTCTTGCTGCTCTTCACGGTGCCTTGGCGCCCTATCTACAGGCACAACAGCAGTGGGGATCTGTGCTTTCCCAGAGACGCAACATCCCATAGCGCTCAGCCGCGGCAGACCCTCTTGACGAAAAGGCAAACGTCCGGCTCCTTCTCCCACAAGGAAGGGCCCAGCCCTGAAAGCTGTTGCTGCTCTTCACGGTGTCTTGGTGCCCTATCTACAGGCACAACAGCAGTGGGGATCTGTGCTTTCCCAGAGACGCAATATCTCATGGCGCTCGGCCGCAGCGGAGCCTCTTGCCAAAAAGGCAAACGTCTGGCTCCTTCTCCCAGAAGGAAGGGCCCAGCCCTGAAAGCTGTTGCTGCTCTTCACGGTGTCTTGGTGCCCTATCTACAGGCACAACAGCACTTGGGATCTGTGCTTTCCCAGAGACGCAATATCTCATGGCGCTCGGCCGCAGCGGAGCCTCTTGCCAAAAAGGCAAACGTCCGGCTCCTTCTCCCACAAGGAAGGGCCCAGCCCTGAAAGCTGTTGCTGCTCTTCACGGTGTCTTGGTGCCCTATCTACAGGCACAACAGCAGTGGGGATCTGTGCTTTCCCATAGACGCAACATCCCATAGTGCTCACCCGCGGCAGAGCCTCTTGCCGAAAATGCAAACGTCCGGCTCCTTCTCCCACAAGGAAGGGCCCAGCCCTGAAAGCTGTTGTTGCTCTTCACCTACCCTTGGCACCCTATCTACAGGCACAACAGCACTGGGGATCTGTGCTTTCCCAGAGACGCAACCTCCCATAGCGCTCAGCCGCCGCAGAGCCTCTTGCTGAAAAGGCAAACGTCCGGCTCCTTCTCCCACAAGGAAGGGCCCAGCCCTGAAAGCTCTTGCTGCTCTTCACAGTGCCTTGGCGCCGTATCTACAGGCACAACAGCAGTGGGGATCTGTGCTTTCCCAGAGACGCAACATCCCATAGCGCTCAGCCGCGGCAGACCCTCTTGACGAAAAGGCAAACGTCCGGCTCCTTCTCCCACAAGGAAGGGCCCAGCCCTGAAAGCTGTTGCTGCTCTTCACGGTGTCTTGGCGCCCTATCTACAGGCACAACAGCACTTGGGATCTGTGCTTTCCCAGAGACGCAATATCTCATGGCGCTCGGCCGCAGCGGAGCCTCTTGCCAAAAAGGCAAACGTCTGGCTCCTTCTCCCAGAAGGAAGGGCCCAGCCCTGAAAGCTGTTGCTGCTCTTCACGGTGCCTTGGTGCCCTATCTACAGGCACAACAGCAGTGGGGATCTGTGCTTTCCCACAGACGCAACATCCCATAGTGCTCACCCGCGGCAGAGCCTCTTGCCGAAAAGGCAAACGACCGGCTCCTTCTCCCACAAGGAAGGGCCAGGCCTGAAAGCTGTTGTTGCTCTTCACGGTGCCTTGGCGCCGTATCTACAGGCACAACAGCAGTGGGGATCTGTGCTTTCCCAGAGACTCAACATCCCATAGCGCTCAGCCGCGGCAGACCCTCTTGACGAAAAGGCAAACGTCCGGCTCCTTCTCCCACAAGGAAGGGCCCAGCCCTGAAAGCTGTTGCTGCTCTTCACGGTGTCTTGGTGCCCTATCTAGAGACACAACAGCAGTGGGGATCTGTGCTTTCCCAGAGACGCAATATCTCATGTGGCTCGGCCGCAGCAGAGCCTCTTGCCAAAAAGGCAAACGTCTGGCTCCTTCTCCCACAAGGAAGGGCCCAGCCCTGAAAGCTCTTGCTGATCTTCACGGTGCCTTGGCGCCCTATCTACAGGCACAACAGCACTGGGGATCTCTGCTTTCCCAGAGACGCAACCTCCCATAGCGCTCAGCCGCGGAAGAGCCTCTTGCTGAAAAGGCAAACGTCCGGCTCCTTCTCCCAGAAGGAAGGGCCCAGCCCTGAAAGCTGTTGCTGCTCTTCACGGTGCCTTGGCGCCGTATCTACAGGCACAACAGCAGTGGGGATCTGTGCTTTCCCAGAGACGCAACATCCCATAGCGCTCAGCCGCGGCAGACCCTCTTGACGAAAAGGCAAACGTCCGGCTCCTTCTCCCACAAGGAAGGGCCCAGCCCTGAAAGCTGTTGTTGCTCTTCACCTACCCTTGGCACCCTATCTACAGGCACAACAGCACTGGGGACCTGTGCTTTCCCAGAGACGCAATATCTCATGGCGCTCGGCCGCTGCAGAGCCTCTTGCCGAAAAGGCAAACGTCCGGCTCCTTCTCCCACAAGGAAGGGCCCAGCCCTGAAAGCTCTTGCTGCTCTTCACGGTGCCTTGGCGCCCTATCTACAGGCACAACAGCAGTGGGGATCTGTGCTTTCCCAGAGACGCAACATCCCATAGCGCTCAGCCGCGGCAGACCCTCTTGACGAAAAGGCAAACGTCCGGCTCCTTCTCCCACAAGGAAGGGCCCAGCCCTGAAAGCTGTTGCTGCTCTTCACGGTGTCTTGGTGCCCTATCTACAGGCACAACAGCAGTGGGGATCTGTGCTTTCCCAGAGACGCAATATCTCATGGCGCTCGGCCGCAGCAGAGCCACTTGCCAAAAAGGCAAACGTCTGGCTCCTTCTCCCAGAAGGAAGGGCCCAGCCCTGAAAGCTGTTGCTGCTCTTCACGGTGTCTTGGTGCCCTATCTAGAGGCACAACAGCAGTGGGGATCTGTGCTTTCCCAGAGACGCAATATCTCATGGCGCTCGGCCGCAGCGGAGCCTCTTGACGAAAAGGCAAACGTCCGGCTCCTTCTCCCACAAGGAAGGGCCCAGCCCTGAAAGCTGTTGCTGCTCTTCACGGTGTCTTGGTGCCCTATCTACAGGCACAACAGCACTGGGGATCTGTGCTTTCCCACAGACGCAACATCCCATAGTGGTCACCCGCGGCAGAGCCTCTTGCCGAAAAGTCAAACGTCCGGCTCCTTCTCCCACAAGGAAGGGCCCAGCCCTGAAAGCTCTTGCTGCTCTTCACCTACCCTTGGCACCCTATCTACAGGCACAACAGCACTGGGAATCTATGCTTTCCCAGAGACGCAATATCTCATGGCGCTCGGCCGCTGCAGAGCCTCTTGCCGAAAAGGCAAACGTCCGGCTCCTTCTCCCACAAGGAAGGGCCCAGCCCTGAAAGCTCTTGCTGCTCTTCACGGTGCCTTGGCGCCCTATCTACAGGCACAACAGCACTGGGGATCTGTGCTTTCCCAGAGACGCATCCTCCCATAGCGCTCAGCCGCGGCAGAGCCTCTTGCTGAAAAGGCAAACGTCCGGCTCCTTCTCCCACAAGGAAGGGCCCAGCCCTGAAAGCTCTTGCTGCTCTTCACGGTGCCTTGGCGCCGTATCTACAGGCACAACAGCAGTGGGGATCTGTGCTTTCCCACAGACGCAACATCCCATAGCGATCAGCTGCGGCAGACCCTCTTGACGAAAAGGCAAACGTCCGGCTCCTTCTCCCACAAGGAAGGGCCCAGCCCTGAAAGCTGTTGCTGCTCTTCACGGTGTCTTGGTGCCCTATCTACAGGCACAACAGCAGTGGGGATCTGTGCTTTCCCAGAGACGCAATATCTCATGGCGCTCGGCCGCAGCGGAGCCTCTTGCCAAAAAGGCAAACGTCTGGCTCCTTCTCCCAGAAGGAAGGGCCCAGCCCTGAAAGCTGTTGCTGCTCTTCACGGTGTCTTGGTGCCCTATCTACAGGCACAACAGCAGTGGGGATCTGTGCTTTCCCACAGACGCAACATCCCATAGCGCTCAGCCGCGGCAGACCCTCTTGACGAAAAGGCAAACGTCCGGCTCCTTCTCCCACAAGGAAGGGCCCAGCCCTGAAAGCTGTTGCTGCTCTTCAGGGTGTCTTGGTGCCCTATCTACAGGCACAACAGCAATGGGGATCTGTGCTTTCCCAGAGACGCAATATCTCATGGCGCTCGGCCGCAGCGGAGCCTCTTGCCAAAAAGGCAAACGTCTGGCTCCTTCTCCCACAAGGAAGGGCCCAGCCCTGAAAGCTGTTGCTGCTCTTCACGGTGTCTTGGTGCCCTATCTACAGGCACAACAGCAGTGGAGATCTGTGCTTTCCCAGAGACACAATATCTCATGGCGCTCGGCCGCAGCAGAGCCACTTGCAAAAAGGCAAACGTCTGGCTCCTTCTCCCAGAAGGAAGGGCCCAGCCCTGAAAGCTGTTGCTGCTCTTCACGGTGTCTTGGTGCCCTATCTAGAGGCACAACAGCAGTGGGGATCTGTGCTTTCCCAGAGACGCAATATCTCATGGCGCTCGGCCGCAGCGGAGCCTCTTGCCAAAAAGGCAAACGTCTGGCTCCTTCTCCCACAAGGAAGGGCCCAGCCCTGAAAGCTCTTGCTGCTCTTCACGGTGCCTTGGCGCCCTATCTACAGGCACAACAGCACTGGGGATCTCTGCTTTCCCAGAGACGCAACCTCCCATAGCGCTCGGCCGCGGCAGAGCCTCTTGCTGAAAAGGCAAACGTCCGGCTCCTTCTCCCACAAGGAAGGGCCCAGCCCTGAAAGCTCTTGCTGCTCTTCACGGTGCCTTGGCGCCGTATCTACAGGCACAACAGCAGTGGGGATCTGTGCTTTCCCAGAGACGCAACATCCCATAGCGCTCAGCCGCGGCAGACCCTCTTGACGAAAAGGCAAACGTCCGGCTCCTTCTCCCACAAGGAAGGGCCCAGCCCTAAAAGCTGTTGTTGCTCTTCACCTACCCTTGGCACCCTATCTACAGGCACAACAGCACTGGGGATCTGTGCTTTCCCAGAGACGCAATATCTCATGGCGCTCGGCCGCTGCAGAGCCTCTTGCCGAAAAGGCAAACGTCCGGCTCCTTCTCCCACAAGGAAGGGCCCAGCCCTGAAAGCTCTTGCTGCTCTTCACGGTGCCTTGGCGCCGTATCTACAGGCACAACAGCAGTGGGGATCTGTGCTTTCCCACAGACGCAACATCCCATAGTGCTCACCCGCGGCAGAGCCTCTTGCCGAAAAGTCGAACTGCCGGCTCCTTCTCCCACAAGGAAGGGCCCAGCCCTGAAAGCTGTTGTTGCTCTTCACCTACCCTTGGCACCCTATCTACAGGCACAACAGCACTGGGGATCTGTGCTTTCCCAGAGACGCAATATCTCATGGCGCTCGGCCGCTGCAGAGCCTCTTGCCGAAAAGGCAAACGTCCGGCTCCTTCTCCCACAAGGAAGGGCCCAGCCGTGAAAGCTCTTGCTGCTCTTCACGGTGCCTTGGCGCCCTATCTACAGGCACAACAGCACTGGGGATCTGTGCTTTCCCAGAGACGCATCCTCCCATAGCGCTCAGCCGCGGCAGAGCCTCTTGCTGAAAAGGCAAACGTCCGGCTCCTTCTCCCACAAGGAAGGGCCCAGCCCTGAAAGCTCTTGCTGCTCTTCACGGTGCCTTGGCGCCGTATCTACAGGCACAACAGCAGTGGGGATCTGTGCTTTCCCAGAGACGCAACATCCCATAGCGCTCAGCTGCGGCAGACCCTCTTGACGAAAAGGCAAACGTCCGGCTCCTTCTCCCACAAGGAAGGGCCCAGCCCTGAAAGCTGTTGCTGCTCTTCGCGGTGTCTTGGTGCCCTATCTACAGGCACAACAGCAGTGGGGATCTGTGCTTTCCCAGAGACGCAATATCTCATGGCGCTCGGCCGCAGCGGAGCCTCTTGCCAAAAAGGCAAACGTCTGGCTCCTTCTCCCAGAAGGAAGGGCCCAGCCCTGAAAGCTGTTGCTGCTCTTCACGGTGTCTTGGTGCCCTATCTACAGGCACAACAGCAGTGGGGATCTGTGCTTTCCCACAGACGCAACATCCCATAGCGCTCAGCCGCGGCAGAGCCTCTTGCCGAAAAGGCAAACGTCCGGATCCTTCTCCCACAAGGAAGGACCCAGCCCTGAAAGCTGTTGCTGCTCTTCACGGTGCCTTGGTGCCCTATCTACAGGCACAACAGCAGTGGGGATCTGTGCTTTCCCAGAGACGCAACATCCCATAGCGCTCAGCCGCGGCAGACCCTCTTGACGAAAAGGCAAACGTCCGGCTCCTTCTCCCACAAGGAAGGGCCCAGCCCTGAAAGCTGTTGCTGCTCTTCACGGTGCCTTGGTGCCCTATCTACAGGCACAACAGCAGTGGGGATCTGTGCTTTCCCAGAGACGCAACATCCCATAGTGCTCACCCGCGGCAGAGCCTCTTGCCGAAAATGCAAACGTCCGGCTCCTTCTCCCACAAGGAAGGGCCCAGCCCTGAAAGCTCTTGCTGCTCTTCACGGTGCCTTGGCGCCGTATCTACAGGCACAACAGCAGTGGGGATCTGTGCTTTCCCAGAGACGCAACATCCCATAGCGCTCAGCCGCGGCAGACCCTCTTGACGAAAAGGCAAACGTCCGGCTCCTTCTCCCACAAGGAAGGGCCCAGCCCTGAAAGCTGTTGCTGCTCTTCACGGTGTCTTGGCGCCCTATCTACAGGCACAACAGCACTTGGGATCTGTGCTTTCCCAGAGACGCAATATCTCATGGCGCTCGGCCGCAGCGGAGCCTCTTGCCAAAAAGGCAAACATCTGGCTCCTTCTCCCAGAAGGAAGGGCCCAGCCCTGAAAGCTGTTGCTGCTCTTCACGGTGCCTTGGTGCCCTATCTACAGGCACAACAGCACTGGGGATCTGTGCTTTCCCAGAGACGCAATATCTCATGGCGCTCGGCCGCAGCGGAGCCTCTTGCCAAAAAGGCAAACGTCTGGCTCCTTCTCCCACAAGGAAGGGCCCAGCCCTGAAAGCTGTTGCTGCTCTTCACGGTGTCTTGGTGCCCTATCTACAGGCACAACAGCAGTGGGGATCTGTGCTTTCCCACAGACGCAACATCCCATAGTGCTCACCCGCGGCAGAGCCTCTTGCCGAAAAGGCAAACGTCCGGCTCCTTCTCCCACAAGGAAGGGCCAGGCCTGAAAGCTGTTGTTGCTCTTCACGGTGCCTTGGCGCCGTATCTACAGGCACAACAGCAGTGGGGATCTGTGCTTTCCCAGAGACTCAACATCCCATAGCGCTCAGCCGCGGCAGACCCTCTTGACGAAAAGGCAAACGTCCGGCTCCTTCTCCCACAAGGAAGGGCCCAGCCCTGAAAGCTCTTGCTGCTCTTCACGGTGCCTTGGCGCCGTATCTACAGGCACAACAGCAGTGGGGATCTGTGCTTTCCCAGAGACGCAACATCCCATAGCGCTCAGCCGCGGCAGACCCTCTTGACGAAAAGGCAAACGTCCGGCTCCTTCTCCCACAAGGAAGGGCCCAGCCCTGAAAGCTGTTGCTGCTCTTCACGGTGTCTTGGCGCCCTATCTACAGGCACAACAGCACTTGGGATCTGTGCTTTCCCAGAGACGCAATATCTCATGGCGCTCGGCCGCAGCGGAGCCTCTTGCCAAAAAGGCAAACATCTGGCTCCTTCTCCCAGAAGGAAGGGCCCAGCCCTGAAAGCTGTTGCTGCTCTTCACGGTGCCTTGGTGCCCTATCTACAGGCACAACAGCACTTGGGATCTGTGCTTTCCCAGAGACGCAATATCTCATGGCGCTCGGCCGCAGCGGAGCCTCTTGCCAAAAAGGCAAACGTCTGGCTCCTTCTCCCACAAGGAAGGGCCCAGCCCTGAAAGCTGTTGCTGCTCTTCACGGTGTCTTGGTGCCCTATCTACAGGCACAACAGCAGTGGGGATCTGTGCTTTCCCACAGACGCAACATCCCATAGTGCTCACCCGCGGCAGAGCCTCTTGCCGAAAAGGCAAACGTCCGGCTCCTTCTCCCACAAGGAAGGGCCAGGCCTGAAAGCTGTTGCTGCTCTTCACGGTGCCTTGGCGCCGTATCTACAGGCACAACAGCAGTGGGGATCTGTGCTTTCCCAGAGACGCAACATCCCATAGCGCTCAGCCGCGGCAGACCCTCTTGACGAAAAGGCAAACGTCTGGCTCCTTCTCCCACAAGGAAGGGCCCAGCCCTGAAAGCTGTTGCTGCTCTTCACGGTGCCTTGGTGCCCTATCTACAGGCACAACAGCAGTGGGGATCTGTGCTTTCCCAGAGACGCAACATCCCATAGTGCTCACCCGCGGCAGAGCCTCTTGCCGAAAATGCAAACGTCCGGCTCCTTCTCCCACAAGGAAGGGCCCAGCCCTGAAAGCTCTTGCTGCTCTTCACGGTGCCTTGGCGCCGTATCTACAGGCACAACAGCAGTGGGGATCTGTGCTTTCCCAGAGACGCAACATCCCATAGCGCTCAGCCGCGGCAGACCCTCTTGACGAAAAGGCAAACGTCCGGCTCCTTCTCCCACAAGGAAGGGCCCAGCCCTGAAAGCTGTTGCTGCTCTTCACGGTGTCTTGGCGCCCTATCTACAGGCACAACAGCACTTGGGATCTGTGCTTTCCCAGAGACGCAATATCTCATGGCGCTCGGCCGCAGCGGAGCCTCTTGCCAAAAAGGCAAACATCTGGCTCCTTCTCCCAGAAGGAAGGGCCCAGCCCTGAAAGCTGTTGCTGCTCTTCACGGTGCCTTGGTGCCCTATCTACAGGCACAACAGCACTGGGGATCTGTGCTTTCCCAGAGACGCAATATCTCATGGCGCTCGGCCGCAGCGGAGCCTCTTGCCAAAAAGGCAAACGTCTGGCTCCTTCTCCCACAAGGAAGGGCCCAGCCCTGAAAGCTGTTGCTGCTCTTCACGGTGTCTTGGTGCCCTATCTACAGGCACAACAGCAGTGGGGATCTGTGCTTTCCCACAGACGCAACATCCCATAGTGCTCACCCGCGGCAGAGCCTCTTGCCGAAAAGGCAAACGTCCGGCTCCTTCTCCCACAAGGAAGG
Source organism: Harpia harpyja (assembly GCF_026419915.1). Taxonomy (NCBI): domain Eukaryota; kingdom Metazoa; phylum Chordata; class Aves; order Accipitriformes; family Accipitridae; genus Harpia; species Harpia harpyja. Next base: position 379,825 of record NW_026293424.1, read on the forward strand.
GCCAGGCCTGAAAGCTGTTGTTGCTCTTCACGGTGCCTTGGCGCCGTATCTACAGGCACAACAGCAGTGGGGATCTGTGCTTTCCCAGAGACTCAACATCCCATAGCGCTCAGCCGCGGCAGACCCTCTTGACGAAAAGGCAAACGTCCGGCTCCTTCTCCCACAAGGAAGGGCCCAGCCCTGAAAGCTCTTGCTGCTCTTCACGGTGCCTTGGCGCCGTATCTACAAGGCACAACAGCAGTGGGGATCTGTGCTTTCCCAGAGACGCAACATCCCATAGCGCTCAGCCGCGGCAGACCCTCTTGACGAAAAGGCAAACGTCCGGCTCCTTCTCCCACAAGGAAGGGCCCAGCCCTGAAAGCTGTTGCTGCTCTTCACGGTGTCTTGGCGCCCTATCTACAGGCACAACAGCACTTGGGATCTGTGCTTTCCCAGAGACGCAATATCTCATGGCGCTCGGCCGCAGCGGAGCCTCTTGCCAAAAAGGCAAACGTCTGGCTCCTTCTCCCAGAAGGAAGGGCCCAGCCCTGAAAGCTGTTGCTGCTCTTCACGGTGCCTTGGTGCCCTATCTACAGGCACAACAGCAGTGGGGATCTGTGCTTTCCCACAGACGCAACATCCCATAGTGCTCACCCGCGGCAGAGCCTCTTGCCGAAAAGGCAAACGACCGGCTCCTTCTCCCACAAGGAAGGGCCAGGCCTGAAAGCTGTTGTTGCTCTTCACGGTGCCTTGGCGCCGTATCTACAGGCACAACAGCAGTGGGGATCTGTGCTTTCCCAGAGACTCAACATCCCATAGCGCTCAGCCGCGGCAGACCCTCTTGACGAAAAGGCAAACGTCCGGCTCCTTCTCCCACAAGGAAGGGCCCAGCCCTGAAACCTGTTGCTGCTCTTCACGGTGTCTTGGTGCCCTATCTAGAGACACAACAGCAGTGGGGATCTGTGCTTTCCCAGAGACGCAATATCTCATGTGGCTCGGCCGCAGCAGAGCCTCTTGCCAAAAAGGCAAACGTCTGGCTCCTTCTCCCACAAGGAAGGGCCCAGCCCTGAAAGCTCTTGCTGATCTTCACGGTGCCTTGGCGCCCTATCTACAGGCACAACAGCACTGGGGATCTCTGCTTTCCCAGAGACGCAACCTCCCATAGCGCTCAGCCGCGGAAGAGCCTCTTGCTGAAAAGGCAAACGTCCGGCTCCTTCTCCCAGAAGGAAGGGCCCAGCCCTGAAAGCTGTTGCTGCTCTTCACGGTGCCTTGGCGCCGTATCTACAGGCACAACAGCAGTGGGGATCTGTGCTTTCCCAGAGACGCAACATCCCATAGCGCTCAGCCGCGGCAGACCCTCTTGACGAAAAGGCAAACGTCCGGCTCCTTCTCCCACAAGGAAGGGCCCAGCCCTGAAAGCTGTTGTTGCTCTTCACCTACCCTTGGCACCCTATCTACAGGCACAACAGCACTGGGGACCTGTGCTTTCCCAGAGACGCAATATCTCATGGCGCTCGGCCGCTGCAGAGCCTCTTGCCGAAAAGGCAAACGTCCGGCTCCTTCTCCCACAAGGAAGGGCCCAGCCCTGAAAGCTCTTGCTGCTCTTCACGGTGCCTTGGCGCCCTATCTACAGGCACAACAGCAGTGGGGATCTGTGCTTTCCCAGAGACGCAACATCCCATAGCGCTCAGCCGCGGCAGACCCTCTTGACGAAAAGGCAAACGTCCGGCTCCTTCTCCCACAAGGAAGGGCCCAGCCCTGAAAGCTGTTGCTGCTCTTCACGGTGTCTTGGTGCCCTATCTACAGGCACAACAGCAGTGGGGATCTGTGCTTTCCCAGAGACGCAATATCTCATGGCGCTCGGCCGCAGCAGAGCCACTTGCCAAAAAGGCAAACGTCTGGCTCCTTCTCCCAGAAGGAAGGGCCCAGCCCTGAAAGCTGTTGCTGCTCTTCACGGTGTCTTGGTGCCCTATCTAGAGGCACAACAGCAGTGGGGATCTGTGCTTTCCCAGAGACGCAATATCTCATGGCGCTCGGCCGCAGCGGAGCCTCTTGACGAAAAGGCAAACGTCCGGCTCCTTCTCCCACAAGGAAGGGCCCAGCCCTGAAAGCTGTTGCTGCTCTTCACGGTGTCTTGGTGCCCTATCTACAGGCACAACAGCACTGGGGATCTGTGCTTTCCCACAGACGCAACATCCCATAGTGGTCACCCGCGGCAGAGCCTCTTGCCGAAAAGTCAAACGTCCGGCTCCTTCTCCCACAAGGAAGGGCCCAGCCCTGAAAGCTCTTGCTGCTCTTCACCTACCCTTGGCACCCTATCTACAGGCACAACAGCACTGGGAATCTATGCTTTCCCAGAGACGCAATATCTCATGGCGCTCGGCCGCTGCAGAGCCTCTTGCCGAAAAGGCAAACGTCCGGCTCCTTCTCCCACAAGGAAGGGCCCAGCCCTGAAAGCTCTTGCTGCTCTTCACGGTGCCTTGGCGCCCTATCTACAGGCACAACAGCACTGGGGATCTGTGCTTTCCCAGAGACGCATCCTCCCATAGCGCTCAGCCGCGGCAGAGCCTCTTGCTGAAAAGGCAAACGTCCGGCTCCTTCTCCCACAAGGAAGGGCCCAGCCCTGAAAGCTCTTGCTGCTCTTCACGGTGCCTTGGCGCCGTATCTACAGGCACAACAGCAGTGGGGATCTGTGCTTTCCCACAGACGCAACATCCCATAGCGATCAGCTGCGGCAGACCCTCTTGACGAAAAGGCAAACGTCCGGCTCCTTCTCCCACAAGGAAGGGCCCAGCCCTGAAACCTGTTGCTGCTCTTCGCGGTGTCTTGGTGCCCTATCTACAGGCACAACAGCAGTGGGGATCTGTGCTTTCCCAGAGACGCAATATCTCATGGCGCTCGGCCGCAGCGGAGCCTCTTGCCAAAAAGGCAAACGTCTGGCTCCTTCTCCCAGAAGGAAGGGCCCAGCCCTGAAAGCTGTTGCTGCTCTTCACGGTGTCTTGGTGCCCTATCTACAGGCACAACAGCAGTGGGGATCTGTGCTTTCCCACAGACGCAACATCCCATAGCGCTCAGCCGCGGCAGACCCTCTTGACGAAAAGGCAAACGTCCGGCTCCTTCTCCCACAAGGAAGGGCCCAGCCCTGAAAGCTGTTGCTGCTCTTCAGGGTGTCTTGGTGCCCTATCTACAGGCACAACAGCAATGGGGATCTGTGCTTTCCCAGAGACGCAATATCTCATGGCGCTCGGCCGCAGCGGAGCCTCTTGCCAAAAAGGCAAACGTCTGGCTCCTTCTCCCACAAGGAAGGGCCCAGCCCTGAAAGCTGTTGCTGCTCTTCACGGTGTCTTGGTGCCCTATCTACAGGCACAACAGCAGTGGAGATCTGTGCTTTCCCAGAGACACAATATCTCATGGCGCTCGGCCGCAGCAGAGCCACTTGCAAAAAGGCAAACGTCTGGCTCCTTCTCCCAGAAGGAAGGGCCCAGCCCTGAAAGCTGTTGCTGCTCTTCACGGTGTCTTGGTGCCCTATCTAGAGGCACAACAGCAGTGGGGATCTGTGCTTTCCCAGAGACGCAATATCTCATGGCGCTCGGCCGCAGCGGAGCCTCTTGCCAAAAAGGCAAACGTCTGGCTCCTTCTCCCACAAGGAAGGGCCCAGCCCTGAAAGCTCTTGCTGCTCTTCACGGTGCCTTGGCGCCCTATCTACAGGCACAACAGCACTGGGGATCTCTGCTTTCCCAGAGACGCAACCTCCCATAGCGCTCGGCCGCGGCAGAGCCTCTTGCTGAAAAGGCAAACGTCCGGCTCCTTCTCCCACAAGGAAGGGCCCAGCCCTGAAAGCTCTTGCTGCTCTTCACGGTGCCTTGGCGCCGTATCTACAGGCACAACAGCAGTGGGGATCTGTGCTTTCCCAGAGACGCAACATCCCATAGCGCTCAGCCGCGGCAGACCCTCTTGACGAAAAGGCAAACGTCCGGCTCCTTCTCCCACAAGGAAGGGCCCAGCCCTAAAAGCTGTTGTTGCTCTTCACCTACCCTTGGCACCCTATCTACAGGCACAACAGCACTGGGGATCTGTGCTTTCCCAGAGACGCAATATCTCATGGCGCTCGGCCGCTGCAGAGCCTCTTGCCGAAAAGGCAAACGTCCGGCTCCTTCTCCCACAAGGAAGGGCCCAGCCCTGAAAGCTCTTGCTGCTCTTCACGGTGCCTTGGCGCCGTATCTACAGGCACAACAGCAGTGGGGATCTGTGCTTTTCCCACAGACGCAACATCCCATAGTGCTCACCCGCGGCAGAGCCTCTTGCCGAAAAGTCGAACTGCCGGCTCCTTCTCCCACAAGGAAGGGCCCAGCCCTGAAAGCTGTTGTTGCTCTTCACCTACCCTTGGCACCCTATCTACAGGCACAACAGCACTGGGATCTGTGCTTTCCCAGAGACGCAATATCTCATGGCGCTCGGCCGCTGCAGAGCCTCTTGCCGAAAAGGCAAACGTCCGGCTCCTTCTCCCACAAGAAAGGCCCAGCCGTGAAAGCTCTTGCTGCTCTTCACGGTGCCTTGGCGCCCTATCTACAGGCACAACAGCACTGGGGATCTGTGCTTTCCCAGAGACGCATCCTCCCATAGCGCTCAGCCGCGGCAGAGCCTCTTGCTGAAAAGGCAAACGTCCGGCTCCTTCTCCCACAAGGAAGGGCCCAGCCCTGAAAGCTCTTGCTGCTCTTCACGGTGCCTTGGCGCCGTATCTACAGGCACAACAGCAGTGGGGATCTGTGCTTTCCCAGAGACGCAACATCCCATAGCGCTCAGCTGCGGCAGACCCTCTTGACGAAAAGGCAAACGTCCGGCTCCTTCTCCCACAAGGAAGGGCCCAGCCCTGAAAGCTGTTGCTGCTCTTCGCGGTGTCTTGGTGCCCTATCTACAGGCACAACAGCAGTGGGGATCTGTGCTTTCCCAGAGACGCAATATCTCATGGCGCTCGGCCGCAGCGGAGCCTCTTGCCAAAAAGGCAAACGTCTGGCTCCTTCTCCCAGAAGGAAGGGCCCAGCCCTGAAAGCTGTTGCTGCTCTTCACGGTGTCTTGGTGCCCTATCTACAGGCACAACAGCAGTGGGGATCTGTGCTTTCCCACAGACGCAACATCCCATAGCGCTCAGCCGCGGCAGAGCCTCTTGCCGAAAAGGCAAACGTCCGGATCCTTCTCCCACAAGGAAGGACCCAGCCCTGAAAGCTGTTGCTGCTCTTCACGGTGCCTTGGTGCCCTATCTACAGGCACAACAGCAGTGGGGATCTGTGCTTTCCCAGAGACGCAACATCCCATAGCGCTCAGCCGCGGCAGACCCTCTTGACGAAAAGGCAAACGTCCGGCTCCTTCTCCCACAAGGAAGGGCCCAGCCCTGAAAGCTGTTGCTGCTCTTCACGGTGCCTTGGTGCCCTATCTACAGGCACAACAGCAGTGGGGATCTGTGCTTTCCCAGAGACGCAACATCCCATAGTGCTCACCCGCGGCAGAGCCTCTTGCCGAAAATGCAAACGTCCGGCTCCTTCTCCCACAAGGAAGGGCCCAGCCCTGAAAGCTCTTGCTGCTCTTCACGGTGCCTTGGCGCCGTATCTACAGGCACAACAGCAGTGGGGATCTGTGCTTTCCCAGAGACGCAACATCCCATAGCGCTCAGCGCGGCAGAGCCTCTTGACGAAAAGGCAAACGTCCGGCTCCTTCTCCCACAAGGAAGGGCCCAGCCCTGAAAGCTGTTGCTGCTCTTCACGGTGTCTTGGCGCCCTATCTACAGGCACAACAGCACTTGGGATCTGTGCTTTCCCAGAGACGCAATATCTCATGGCGCTCGGCCGCAGCGGAGCCTCTTGCCAAAAAGGCAAACATCTGGCTCCTTCTCCCAGAAGGAAGGGCCCAGCCCTGAAAGCTGTTGCTGCTCTTCACGGTGCCTTGGTGCCCTATCTACAGGCACAACAGCACTGGGGATCTGTGCTTTCCCAGAGACGCAATATCTCATGGCGCTCGGCCGCAGCGGAGCCTCTTGCCAAAAAGGCAAACGTCTGGCTCCTTCTCCCACAAGGAAGGGCCCAGCCCTGAAAGCTGTTGCTGCTCTTCACGGTGTCTTGGTGCCCTATCTACAGGCACAACAGCAGTGGGGATCTGTGCTTTCCCACAGACGCAACATCCCATAGTGCTCACCCGCGGCAGAGCCTCTTGCCGAAAAGGCAAACGTCCGGCTCCTTCTCCCACAAGGAAGGGCCAGGCCTGAAAGCTGTTGTTGCTCTTCACGGTGCCTTGGCGCCGTATCTACAGGCACAACAGCAGTGGGGATCTGTGCTTTCCCAGAGACTCAACATCCCATAGCGCTCAGCCGCGGCAGACCCTCTTGACGAAAAGGCAAACGTCCGGCTCCTTCTCCCACAAGGAAGGGCCCAGCCCTGAAAGCTCTTGCTGCTCTTCACGGTGCCTTGGCGCCGTATCTACAGGCACAACAGCAGTGGGGATCTGTGCTTTCCCAGAGACGCAACATCCCATAGCGCTCAGCCGCGGCAGACCCTCTTGACGAAAAGGCAAACGTCCGGCTCCTTCTCCCACAAGGAAGGGCCCAGCCCTGAAAGCTGTTGCTGCTCTTCACGGTGTCTTGGCGCCCTATCTACAGGCACAACAGCACTTGGGATCTGTGCTTTCCCAGAGACGCAATATCTCATGGCGCTCGGCCGCAGCGGAGCCTCTTGCCAAAAAGGCAAACATCTGGCTCCTTCTCCCAGAAGGAAGGGCCCAGCCCTGAAAGCTGTTGCTGCTCTTCACGGTGCCTTGGGTGCCCTATCTACAGGCACAACAGCACTTGGGATCTGTGCTTTCCCAGAGACGCAATATCTCATGGCGCTCGGCCGCAGCGGAGCCTCTTGCCAAAAAGGCAAACGTCTGGCTCCTTCTCCCACAAGGAAGGGCCCAGCCCTGAAAGCTGTTGCTGCTCTTCACGGTGTCTTGGTGCCCTATCTACAGGCACAACAGCAGTGGGGATCTGTGCTTTCCCACAGACGCAACATCCCATAGTGCTCACCCGCGGCAGAGCTCTTGCCGAAAAGGCAAACGTCCGGCTCCTTCTCCCACAAGGAAGGGCCAGGCCTGAAAGCTCTTGCTGCTCTTCACGGTGCCTTGGCGCCGTATCTACAGGCACAACAGCAGTGGGGATCTGTGCTTTCCCAGAGACGCAACATCCCATAGCGCTCAGCCGCGGCAGACCCTCTTGACGAAAAGGCAAACGTCCGGCTCCTTCTCCCACAAGGAAGGGCCCAGCCCTGAAAGCTGTTGCTGCTCTTCACGGTGCCTTGGTGCCCTATCTACAGGCACAACAGCAGTGGGGATCTGTGCTTTCCCAGAGACGCAACATCCCATAGTGCTCACCCCGCGGCAGAGCCTCTTGCCGAAAATGCAAACGTCCGGCTCCTTCTCCCACAAGGAAGGGCCCAGCCCTGAAAGCTCTTGCTGCTCTTCACGGTGCCTTGGCGCCGTATCTACAGGCACAACAGCAGTGGGGATCTGTGCTTTCCCAGAGACGCAACATCCCATAGCGCTCAGCCGCGGCAGACCCTCTTGACGAAAAGGCAAACGTCCGGCTCCTTCTCCCACAAGGAAGGGCCCAGCCCTGAAAGCTGTTGCTGCTCTTCACGGTGTCTTGGCGCCCTATCTACAGGCACAACAGCACTTGGGATCTGTGCTTTCCCAGAGACGCAATAATCTCATGGCGCTCGGCCGCAGCGGAGCCTCTTGCCAAAAAGGCAAACATCTGGCTCCTTCTCCCAGAAGGAAGGGCCCAGCCCTGAAAAGCTGTTGCTGCTCTTCACGGTGCCTTGGTGCCCTATCTACAGGCACAACAGCACTGGGGATCTGTGCTTTCCCAGAGACGCAATATCTCATGGCGCTCGGCCGCAGCGGAGCCTCTTGCCAAAAAGGCAAACGTCTGGCTCCTTCTCCCACAAGGAAGGGCCCAGCCCTGAAAGCTGTTGCTGCTCTTCACGGTGTCTTGGTGCCCTATCTACAGGCACAACAGCAGTGGGGATCTGTGCTTTCCCACAGACGCAACATCCCATAGTGCTCACCCGCGGCAGAGCCTCTTGCCGAAAAGGCAAACGTCCGGCTCCTTCTCCCACAAGGAAGGGCCAGGCCTGAAAGCTGTTGTTGCTCTTCACGGTGCCTTGGCGCCGTATCTACAGGCACAACAGCAGTGGGGATCTGTGCTTTCCCAGAGACTCAACATCCCATAGCGCTCAGCCGCGGCAGACCCTCTTGACGAAAAGGCAAACGTCCGGCTCCTTCTCCCACAAGGAAGGGCCCAGCCCTGAAAGCTCTTGCTGCTCTTCACGGTGCCTTGGCGCCGTATCTACAGGCACAACAGCAGTGGGGATCTGTGCTTTCCCAGAGACGCAACATCCCATAGCGCTCAGCCGCGGCAGACCCTCTTGACGAAAAGGCAAACGTCCGGCTCCTTCTCCCACAAGGAAGGGCCCAGCCCTGAAAGCTGTTGCTGCTCTTCACGGTGTCTTGGCGCCCTATCTACAGGCACAACAGCACTTGGGATCTGTGCTTTCCCAGAGACGCAATATCTCATGGCGCTCGGCCGCAGCGGAGCCTCTTGCCAAAAAGGCAAACATCTGGCTCCTTCTCCCAGAAGGAAGGGCCCAGCCCTGAAAGCTGTTGCTGCTCTTCACGGTGCCTTGGTGCCCTATCTACAGGCACAACAGCACTTGGGATCTGTGCTTTCCCAGAGACGCAATATCTCATGTCGCTCGGCCGCAGCGGAGCCTCTTGCCAAAAAGGCAAACGTCTGGCTCCTTCTCCCACAAGGAAGGGCCCAGCCCTGAAAGCTCTTGCTGATCTTCACGGTGCCTTGGCGCCCTATCTACAGGCACAACAGCACTGGGGATCTCTGCTTTACCAGAGACGCAACCTCCCATAGCGCTCAGCCGCGGAAGAGCCTCTTGCTGAAAAGGCAAACGTCCGGCTCCTTCTCCCAGAAGGAAGGGCCCAGCCCTGAAAGCTGTTGCTGCTCTTCACGGTGCCTTGGCGCCGTATCTACAGGCACAACAGCAGTGGGGATCTGTGCTTTCCCAGAGACGCAACATCCCATAGCGCTCAGCCGCGGCAGACCCTCTTGACGAAAAGGCAAACGTCCGGCTCCTTCTCCCACAAGGAAGGGCCCAGCCCTGAAAGCTGTTGTTGCTCTTCACCTACCCTTGGCACCCTATCTACAGGCACAACAGCACTTGGGATCTGTGCTTTCCCAGAGACGCAATATCTCATGGCGCTCGGCCGCTGCAGAGCCTCTTGCCGAAAAGGCAAACGTCCGGCTCCTTCTCCCACAAGGAAGGGCCCAGCCCTGAAAGCTCTTGCTGCTCTTCACGGTGCCTTGGCGCCCTATCTACAGGCACAACAGCAGTGGGGATCTGTGCTTTCCCAGAGACGCAACATCCCATAGCGCTCAGCCGCGGCAGACCCTCTTGACGAAAAGGCAAACGTCCGGCTCCTTCTCCCACAAGGAAGGGCCCAGCCCTGAAAGCTCTTGCTGCTCTTCACGGTGCCTTGGCGCCCTATCTACAGGCACAACAGCACTTGGGATCTGTGCTTTCCCAGAGACGCAATATCTCATGGCGCTCGGCCGCAGCAGAGCCACTTGCCAAAAAGGCAAACGTCTGGCTCCTTCTCCCAGAAGGAAGGGCCCAGCCCTGAAAGCTGTTGCTGCTCTTCACGGTGTCTTGGTGCCCTATCTAGAGGCACAACAGCAGTGGGGATCTGTGCTTTCCCAGAGACGCAATATCTCATGGCGCTCGGCCGCAGCGGAGCCTCTTGACGAAAAGGCAAACGTCCGGCTCCTTCTCCCACAAGGAAGGGCCCAGCCCTGAAAGCTGTTGCTGCTCTTCACGGTGTCTTGGTGCCCTATCTACAGGCACAACAGCACTGGGGATCTGTGCTTTCCCACAGACGCAACATCCCATAGTGGTCACCCGCGGCAGAGCCTCTTGCCGAAAAGTCAAACGTCCGGCTCCTTCTCCCACAAGGAAGGGCCCAGCCCTGAAAGCTCTTGCTGCTCTTCACCTACCCTTGGCACCCTATCTACAGGCACAACAGCACTGGGAATCTGTGCTTTCCCAGAGACGCAATATCTCATGGCGCTCGGCCGCTGCAGAGCCTCTTGCCGAAAAGGCAAACGTCCGGCTCCTTCTCCCACAAGGAAGGGCCCAGCCCTGAAAGCTCTTGCTGCTCTTCACGGTGCCTTGGCGCCCTATCTACAGGCACAACAGCACTGGGGATCTGTGCTTTCCCAGAGACGCATCCTCCCATAGCGCTCAGCCGCGGCAGACCCTCTTGACGAAAAGGCAAACGTCTGGCTCCTTCTCCCACAAGGAAGGGCCCAGCCCTGAAAGCTCTTGCTGCTCTTCACGGTGCCTTGGCGCCGTATCTACAGGCACAACAGCAGTGGGGATCTGTGCTTTCCCAGAGACGCAACATCCCATAGCGCTCAGCTGCGGCAGACCCTCTTGACGAAAAGGCAAACGTCCGGCTCCTTCTCCCACAAGGAAGGGCCCAGCCCTGAAAGCTGTTGCTGCTCTTCACGGTGTCTTGGTGCCCTATCTACAGGCACAACAGCAGTGGGGATCTGTGCTTTCCCAGAGACGCAATATCTCATGGCGCTCGGCCGCAGCGGAGCCTCTTGCCAAAAAGGCAAACGTCTGGCTCCTTCTCCCACAAGGAAGGGCCCAGCCCTGAAAGCTGTTGCTGCTCTTCACGGTGTCTTGGTGCCCTATCTACAGGCACAACAGCAGTGGGGATCTGTGCTTTCCCACAGACGCAACATCCCATAGCGCTCAGCCGCGGCAGAGCCTCTTGCCGAAAAGGCAAACGTCCGGATCCTTGTCCCACAAGGAAGGACCCAGCCCTGAAAGCTCTTGCTGCTCTTCACGGTGCCTTGGTGCCCTATCTACAGGCACAACAGCAGTGGGGATCTGTGCTTTCCCATAGACGCAACATCCCATAGTGCTCACCCGCGGCAGAGCCTCTTGCCGAAAAGGCAAACGTCCGGCTCCTTCTCCCACAAGGAAGGGCCCAGCCCTGAAAGCTGTTGTTGCTCTTCACCTACCCTTGGCACCCTATCTACAGGCACAACAGCACTGGGGAATCTGTGCTTTCCCAGAGACGCAACCTCCCATAGCGCTCAGCCGCCGCAGAGCCTCTTGCTGAAAAGGCAAACGTCCGGCTCCTTCTCCCACAAGGAAGGGCCCAGCCCTGAAAGCTCTTGCTGCTCTTCACGGTGCCTTGGCGCCGTATCTACAGGCACAACAGCAGTGGGGATCTGTGCTTTCCCAGAGACGCAACATCCCATAGCGCTCAGCCGCGGCAGACCCTCTTGCCGAAAAGGCAAACGTCCGGCTCCTTCTCCCACAAGGAAGGGCCCAGCCCTGAAAGCTGTTGCTGCTCTTCACGGTGCCTTGGTGCCCTATCTACAGGCACAACAGCACTTGGGATCTGTGCTTTCCCAGAGACGCAATATCTCATGGCGCTCGGCCGCAGCGGAGCCTCTTGCCAAAAAGGCAAACGTCTGGCTCCTTCTCCCACAAGGAAGGGCCCAGCCCTGAAAGCTGTTGCTGCTCTTCACGGTGTCTTGGTGCCCTATCTACAGGCACAACAGCAGTGGGGATCTGTGCTTTCCCACAGACGCAACATCCCATAGTGCTCACCCGCGGCAGAGCCTCTTGCCGAAAAGGCAAACGTCCGGCTCCTTCTCCCACAAGGAAGGGCCAGGCCTGAAAGCTGTTGTTGCTCTTCACGGTGCCTTGGCGCCGTATCTACAGGCACAACAGCAGTGGGGATCTGTGCTTTCCCAGAGACTCAACATCCCATAGCGCTCAGCCGCGGCAGACCCTCTTGACGAAAAGGCAAACGTCCGGCTCCTTCTCCCACAAGGAAGGGCCCAGCCCTGAAAGCTGTTGCTGCTCTTCACGGTGTCTTGGTGCCCTATCTAGAGGCACAACAGCAGTGGGGATCTGTGCTTTCCCAGAGACGCAATATCTCATGTCGCTCGGCCGCAGCGGAGCCTCTTGCCAAAAAGGCAAACGTCTGGCTCCTTCTCCCACAAGGAAGGGCCCAGCCCTGAAAGCTCTTGCTGATCTTCACGGTGCCTTGGCGCCCTATCTACAGGCACAACAGCACTGGGGATCTCTGCTTTCCCAGAGACGCAACCTCCCATAGCGCTCAGCCGCGGAAGAGCCTCTTGCTGAAAAGGCAAACGTCCGGCTCCTTCTCCCACAAGGAAGGGCCCAGCCCTGAAAGCTGTTGCTGCTCTTCACGGTGCCTTGGCGCCGTATCTACAGGCACAACAGCAGTGGGGATCTGTGCTTTCCCAGAGACGCAACATCCCATAGCGCTCAGCCGCGGCAGACCCTCTTGACGAAAAGGCAAACGTCCGGCTCCTTCTCCCACAAGGAAGGGCCCAGCCCTGAAAGCTCTTGCTGCTCTTCACGGTGCCATGGCGCCCTATCTACAGGCACAACAGCAGTGGGGATCTGTGCTTTCCCAGAGACGGAACATCCCATAGCGCTCAGCCGCGGCAGACCCTCTTGACGAAAAGGCAAACGTCCGGCTCCTTCTCCCACAAGGAAGGGCCCAGCCCTGAAAGCTGTTGCTGCTCTTCACGGTGTCTTGGTGCCCTATCTACAGGCACAACAGCAGTGGGGATCTGTGCTTTCCCAGAGACGCAATATCTCATGGCGCTCGGCCGCAGCAGAGCCTCTTGCCAAAAAGGCAAACGTCTGGCTCCTTCTCCCAGAAGGAAGGGCCCAGCCCTGAAAGCTGTTGCTGCTCTTCACGGTGTCTTGGTGCCCTATCTAGAGGCACAACAGCAGTGGGGATCTGTGCTTTCCCAGAGACGCAATATCTCATGGCGCTCGGCCGCAGCGGAGCCTCTTGCCAAAAAGGCAAACGTCTGGCTCCTTCTCCCAGAAGGAAGGGCCCAGCCCTGAAAGCTGTTGCTGCTCTTCACGGTGTCTTGGTGCCCTATCTAGAGGCACAACAGCAGTGGGGATCTGTGCTTTCCCAGAGACGCAATATCTCATGGCGCTCGGCCGCAGCGGAGCCTCTTGCCAAAAAGGCAAACGTCTGGCTCCTTCTCCCACAAGGAAGGGCCCAGCCCTGAAAGCTGTTGCTGCTCTTCACGGTGTCTTGGTGCCCTATCTACAGGCACAACAGCACTGGGGATCTGTGCTTTCCCACAGACGCAACATCCCATAGCGCTCAGCCGCGGCAGAGCCTCTTGCCGAAAAGGCAAACGTCCGGATCCTTCTCCCACAAGGAAGGACCCAGCCCTGAAAGCTGTTGCTGCTCTTCACGGTGCCTTGGTGCCCTATCTACAGGCACAACAGCAGTGGGGATCTGTGCTTTCCCAGAGACGCAACATCCCATAGCGCTCAGCCGCGGCAGACCCTCTTGACGAAAAGGCAAACGTCCGGCTCCTTCTCCCACAAGGAAGGGCCCAGCCCTGAAAGCTGTTGCTGCTCTTCACGGTGCCTTGGTGCCCTATCTACAGGCACAACAGCAGTGGGGATCTGTGCTTTCCCAGAGACGCAACATCCCATAGTGCTCACCCGCGGCAGAGCCTCTTGCCGAAAATGCAAACGTCCGGCTCCTTCTCCCACAAGGAAGGGCCCAGCCCTGAAAGCTCTTGCTGCTCTTCACGGTGCCTTGGCGCCGTATCTACAGGCACAACAGCAGTGGGGATCTGTGCTTTCCCAGAGACGCAACATCCCATAGCGCTCAGCCGCGGCAGACCCTCTTGACGAAAAGGCAAACGTCCGGCTCCTTCTCCCACAAGGAAGGGCCCAGCCCTGAAAGCTGTTGCTGCTCTTCACGGTGTCTTGGCGCCCTATCTACAGGCACAACAGCACTTGGGATCTGTGCTTTCCCAGAGACGCAATATCTCATGGCGCTCGGCCGCAGCGGAGCCTCTTGCCAAAAAGGCAAACATCTGGCTCCTTCTCCCAGAAGGAAGGGCCCAGCCCTGAAAGCTGTTGCTGCTCTTCACGGTGCCTTGGTGCCCTATCTACAGGCACAACAGCACTGGGGATCTGTGCTTTCCCAGAGACGCAATATCTCATGGCGCTCGGCCGCAGCGGAGCCTCTTGCCAAAAAGGCAAACGTCTGGCTCCTTCTCCCACAAGGAAGGGCCCAGCCCTGAAAGCTGTTGCTGCTCTTCACGGTGTCTTGGTGCCCTATCTACAGGCACAACAGCAGTGGGGATCTGTGCTTTCCCACAGACGCAACATCCCATAGTGCTCACCCGCGGCAGAGCCTCTTGCCGAAAAGGCAAACGTCCGGCTCCTTCTCCCACAAGGAAGGGCCAGGCCTGAAAGCTGTTGTTGCTCTTCACGGTGCCTTGGCGCCGTATCTACAGGCACAACAGCAGTGGGGATCTGTGCTTTCCCAGAGACTCAACATCCCATAGCGCTCAGCCGCGGCAGACCCTCTTGACGAAAAGGCAAACGTCCGGCTCCTTCTCCCACAAGGAAGGGCCCAGCCCTGAAAGCTCTTGCTGCTCTTCACGGTGCCTTGGCGCCGTATCTACAGGCACAACAGCAGTGGGGATCTGTGCTTTCCCAGAGACGCAACATCCCATAGCGCTCAGCCGCGGCAGACCCTCTTGACGAAAAGGCAAACGTCCGGCTCCTTCTCCCACAAGGAAGGGCCCAGCCCTGAAAGCTGTTGCTGCTCTTCACGGTGTCTTGGCGCCCTATCTACAGGCACAACAGCACTTGGGATCTGTGCTTTCCCAGAGACGCAATATCTCATGGCGCTCGGCCGCAGCGGAGCCTCTTGCCAAAAAGGCAAACATCTGGCTCCTTCTCCCAGAAGGAAGGGCCCAGCCCTGAAAGCTGTTGCTGCTCTTCACGGTGCCTTGGTGCCCTATCTACAGGCACAACAGCACTTGGGATCTGTGCTTTCCCAGAGACGCAATATCTCATGGCGCTCGGCCGCAGCGGAGCCTCTTGCCAAAAAGGCAAACGTCTGGCTCCTTCTCCCACAAGGAAGGGCCCAGCCCTGAAAGCTGTTGCTGCTCTTCACGGTGTCTTGGTGCCCTATCTACAGGCACAACAGCAGTGGGGATCTGTGCTTTCCCACAGACGCAATATCCCATAGTGCTCACCCGCGGCAGAGCCTCTTGCCGAAAAGGCAAACGTCCGGCTCCTTCTCCCACAAGGAAGGGCCCAGCCCTGAAAGCTGTTGCTGCTCTTCACGGTGTCTTGGTGCCCTATCTAGAGGCACAACAGCAGTGGGGATCTTGCTTTCCCAGAGACGCAATATCTCATGTCGCTCGGCCGCAGCGGAGCCTCTTGCCAAAAAGGCAAACGTCTGGCTCCTTCTCCCACAAGGAAGGGCCCAGCCCTGAAAGCTCTTGCTGATCTTCACGGTGCCTTGGCGCCCTATCTACAGGCACAACAGCACTGGGGATCTCTGCTTTACCAGAGACGCAACCTCCCATAGCGCTCAGCCGCGGAAGAGCCTCTTGCTGAAAAGGCAAACGTCCGGCTCCTTCTCCCAGAAGGAAGGGCCCAGCCCTGAAAGCTGTTGTTGCTCTTCACGGTGCCTTGGCGCCGTATCTACAGGCACAACAGCAGTGGGGATCTGTGCTTTCCCAGAGACTCAACATCCCATAGCGCTCAGCCGCGGCAGACCCTCTTGACGAAAAGGCAAACGTCCGGCTCCTTCTCCCACAAGGAAGGGCCCAGCCCTGAAAGCTGTTGCTGCTCTTCACGGTGTCTTGGTGCCCTATCTAGAGGCACAACAGCAGTGGGGATCTGTGCTTTCCCAGAGACGCAATATCTCATGTCGCTCGGCCGCAGCGGAGCCTCTTGCCAAAAAGGCAAACGTCTGGCTCCTTCTCCCACAAGGAAGGGCCCAGCCCTGAAAGCTCTTGCTGATCTTCACGGTGCCTTGGCGCCCTATCTACAGGCACAACAGCACTGGGGATCTCTGCTTTCCCAGAGACGCAACCTCCCATAGCGCTCAGCCGCGGAAGAGCCTCTTGCTGAAAAGGCAAACGTCCGGCTCCTTCTCCCACAAGGAAGGGCCCAGCCCTGAAAGCTGTTGCTGCTCTTCACGGTGCCTTGGCGCCGTATCTACAGGCACAACAGCAGTGGGGATCTGTGCTTTCCCAGAGACGCAACATCCCATAGCGCTCAGCCGCGGCAGACCCTCTTGACGAAAAGGCAAACGTCCGGCTCCTTCTCCAACAAGGAAGGGCCCAGCCCTGAAAGCTGTTGCTGCTCTTCACGGTGTCTTGGTGCCCTATCTACAGGCACAACAGCAGTGGGGATCTGTGCTTTCCCAGAGACGCAATATCTCATGGCGCTCGGCCGCGGCAGAGCCTCTTGCCAAAAAGGCAAACGTCTGGCTCCTTCTCCCAGAAGGAAGGGCCCAGCCCTGAAAGCTGTTGCTGCTCTTCACGGTGTCTTGGTGCCCTATCTAGAGGCACAACAGCAGTGGGGATCTGTGCTTTCCCAGAGACGCAATATCTCATGGCGCTCGGCCGCAGCGGAGCCTCTTGCCAAAAAGGCAAACGTCTGGCTCCTTCTCCCAGAAGGAAGGGCCCAGCCCTGAAAGCTGTTGCTGCTCTTCACGGTGTCTTGGTGCCCTATCTAGAGGCACAACAGCAGTGGGGATCTGTGCTTTCCCAGAGACGCAATATCTCATGGCGCTCGGCCGCAGCGGAGCCTCTTGCCAAAAAGGCAAACGTCTGGCTCCTTCTCCCAGAAGGAAGGGCCCAGCCCTGAAAGCTGTTGCTGCTCTTCACGGTGTCTTGGTGCCCTATCTACAGGCACAACAGCAGTGGGGATCTGTGCTTTCCCACAGACGCAACATCCCATAGCGCTCAGCCGCGGCAGAGCCTCTTGCCGAAAAGGCAAACGTCCGGATCCTTCTCCCACAAGGAAGGACCCAGCCCTGAAAGCTGTTGCTGCTCTTCACGGTGCCTTGGTGCCCTATCTACAGGCACAACAGCAGTGGGGATCTGTGCTTTCCCAGAGACGCAACATCCCATAGCGCTCAGCCGCGGCAGACCCTCTTGACGAAAAGGCAAACGTCCGGCTCCTTCTCCCACAAGGAAGGGCCCAGCCCTGAAAGCTGTTGCTGCTCTTCACGGTGCCTTGGTGCCCTATCTACAGGCACAACAGCAGTGGGGATCTGTGCTTTCCCAGAGACGCAACATCCCATAGTGCTCACCCGCGGCAGAGCCTCTTGCCGAAAATGCAAACGTCCGGCTCCTTCTCCCACAAGGAAGGGCCCAGCCCTGAAAGCTCTTGCTGCTCTTCACGGTGCCTTGGCGCCGTATCTACAGGCACAACAGCAGTGGGGATCTGTGCTTTCCCAGAGACGCAACATCCCATAGCGCTCAGCCGCGGCAGACCCTCTTGACGAAAAGGCAAACGTCCGGCTCCTTCTCCCACAAGGAAGGGCCCAGCCCTGAAAGCTGTTGCTGCTCTTCACGGTGTCTTGGCGCCCTATCTACAGGCACAACAGCACTTGGGATCTGTGCTTTCCCAGAGACGCAATATCTCATGGCGCTCGGCCGCAGCGGAGCCTCTTGCCAAAAAGGCAAACATCTGGCTCCTTCTCCCAGAAGGAAGGGCCCAGCCCTGAAAGCTGTTGCTGCTCTTCACGGTGCCTTGGTGCCCTATCTACAGGCACAACAGCACTGGGGATCTGTGCTTTCCCAGAGACGCAATATCTCATGGCGCTCGGCCGCAGCGGAGCCTCTTGCCAAAAAGGCAAACGTCTGGCTCCTTCTCCCACAAGGAAGGGCCCAGCCCTGAAAGCTGTTGCTGCTCTTCACGGTGTCTTGGTGCCCTATCTACAGGCACAACAGCAGTGGGGATCTGTGCTTTCCCACAGACGCAACATCCCATAGTGCTCACCCGCGGCAGAGCCTCTTGCCGAAAAGGCAAACGTCCGGCTCCTTCTCCCACAAGGAAGGGCCAGGCCTGAAAGCTGTTGTTGCTCTTCACGGTGCCTTGGCGCCGTATCTACAGGCACAACAGCAGTGGGGATCTGTGCTTTCCCAGAGACTCAACATCCCATAGCGCTCAGCCGCGGCAGACCCTCTTGACGAAAAGGCAAACGTCCGGCTCCTTCTCCCACAAGGAAGGGCCCAGCCCTGAAAGCTCTTGCTGCTCTTCACGGTGCCTTGGCGCCGTATCTACAGGCACAACAGCAGTGGGGATCTGTGCTTTCCCAGAGACGCAACATCCCATAGCGCTCAGCCGCGGCAGACCCTCTTGACGAAAAGGCAAACGTCCGGCTCCTTCTCCCACAAGGAAGGGCCCAGCCCTGAAAGCTGTTGCTGCTCTTCACGGTGTCTTGGCGCCCTATCTACAGGCACAACAGCAGTGGGGATCTGTGCTTTCCCAGAGACGCAATATCTCATGGCGCTCGGCCGCAGCAGAGCCTCTTGCCAAAAAGGCAAACGTCTGGCTCCTTCTCCCAGAAGGAAGGGCCCAGCCCTGAAAGCTGTTGCTGCTCTTCACGGTGTCTTGGTGCCCTATCTAGAGGCACAACAGCAGTGGGGATCTGTGCTTTCCCAGAGACGCAATATCTCATGGCGCTCGGCCGCAGCGGAGCCTCTTGCCAAAAAGGCAAACGTCTGGCTCCTTCTCCCAGAAGGAAGGGCCCAGCCCTGAAAGCTGTTGCTGCTCTTCACGGTGTCTTGGTGCCCTATCTAGAGGCACAACAGCAGTGGGGATCTGTGCTTTCCCAGAGACGCAATATCTCATGGCGCTCGGCCGCAGCGGAGCCTCTTGCCAAAAAGGCAAACGTCTGGCTCCTTCTCCCAGAAGGAAGGGCCCAGCCCTGAAAGCTGTTGCTGCTCTTCACGGTGTCTTGGTGCCCTATCTACAGGCACAACAGCAGTGGGGATCTGTGCTTTCCCACAGACGCAACATCCCATAGCGCTCAGCCGCGGCAGAGCCTCTTGCCGAAAAGGCAAACGTCCGGATCCTTCTCCCACAAGGAAGGACCCAGCCCTGAAAGCTCTTGCTGCTCTTCACGGTGCCTTGGTGCCCTATCTACAGGCACAACAGCAGTGGGGATCTGTGCTTTCCCAGAGACGCAACATCCCATAGCGCTCAGCCGCGGCAGACCCTCTTGACGAAAAGGCAAACGTCCGGCTCCTTCTCCCACAAGGAAGGGCCCAGCCCTGAAAGCTGTTGCTGCTCTTCACGGTGCCTTGGTGCCCTATCTACAGGCACAACAGCAGTGGGGATCTGTGCTTTCCCAGAGACGCAACATCCCATAGTGCTCACCCGCGGCAGAGCCTCTTGCCGAAAATGCAAACGTCCGGCTCCTTCTCCCACAAGGAAGGGCCCAGCCCTGAAAGCTCTTGCTGCTCTTCACGGTGCCTTGGCGCCGTATCTACAGGCACAACAGCAGTGGGGATCTGTGCTTTCCCAGAGACGCAACATCCCATAGCGCTCAGCCGCGGCAGACCCTCTTGACGAAAAGGCAAACGTCCGGCTCCTTCTCCCACAAGGAAGGGCCCAGCCCTGAAAGCTGTTGCTGCTCTTCACGGTGTCTTGGCGCCCTATCTACAGGCACAACAGCACTTGGGATCTGTGCTTTCCCAGAGACGCAATATCTCATGGCGCTCGGCCGCAGCGGAGCCTCTTGCCAAAAAGGCAAACATCTGGCTCCTTCTCCCAGAAGGAAGGGCCCAGCCCTGAAAGCTGTTGCTGCTCTTCACGGTGCCTTGGTGCCCTATCTACAGGCACAACAGCACTGGGGATCTGTGCTTTCCCAGAGACGCAATATCTCATGGCGCTCGGCCGCAGCGGAGCCTCTTGCCAAAAAGGCAAACGTCTGGCTCCTTCTCCCACAAGGAAGGGCCCAGCCCTGAAAGCTGTTGCTGCTCTTCACGGTGTCTTGGTGCCCTATCTACAGGCACAACAGCAGTGGGGATCTGTGCTTTCCCACAGACGCAACATCCCATAGTGCTCACCCGCGGCAGAGCCTCTTGCCGAAAAGGCAAACGTCCGGCTCCTTCTCCCACAAGGAAGGGCCAGGCCTGAAAGCTGTTGTTGCTCTTCACGGTGCCTTGGCGCCGTATCTACAGGCACAACAGCAGTGGGGATCTGTGCTTTCCCAGAGACTCAACATCCCATAGCGCTCAGCCGCGGCAGACCCTCTTGACGAAAAGGCAAACGTCCGGCTCCTTCTCCCACAAGGAAGGGCCCAGCCCTGAAAGCTCTTGCTGCTCTTCACGGTGCCTTGGCGCCGTATCTACAGGCACAACAGCAGTGGGGATCTGTGCTTTCCCAGAGACGCAACATCCCATAGCGCTCAGCCGCGGCAGACCCTCTTGACGAAAAGGCAAACGTCCGGCTCCTTCTCCCACAAGGAAGGGCCCAGCCCTGAAAGCTGTTGCTGCTCTTCACGGTGCCTTGGTGCCCTATCTACAGGCACAACAGCAGTGGGGATCTGTGCTTTCCCAGAGACGCAACATCCCATAGTGCTCACCCGCGGCAGAGCCTCTTGCCGAAAATGCAAACGTCCGGCTCCTTCTCCCACAAGGAAGGGCCCAGCCCTGAAAGCTCTTGCTGCTCTTCACGGTGCCTTGGCGCCGTATCTACAGGCACAACAGCAGTGGGGATCTGTGCTTTCCCAGAGACGCAACATCCCATAGCGCTCAGCCGCGGCAGACCCTCTTGACGAAAAGGCAAACGTCCGGCTCCTTCTCCCACAAGGAAGGGCCCAGCCCTGAAAGCTGTTGCTGCTCTTCACGGTGTCTTGGCGCCCTATCTACAGGCACAACAGCACTTGGGATCTGTGCTTTCCCAGAGACGCAATATCTCATGGCGCTCGGCCGCAGCGGAGCCTCTTGCCAAAAAGGCAAACATCTGGCTCCTTCTCCCAGAAGGAAGGGCCCAGCCCTGAAAGCTGTTGCTGCTCTTCACGGTGCCTTGGTGCCCTATCTACAGGCACAACAGCACTGGGGATCTGTGCTTTCCCAGAGACGCAATATCTCATGGCGCTCGGCCGCAGCGGAGCCTCTTGCCAAAAAGGCAAACGTCTGGCTCCTTCTCCCACAAGGAAGGGCCCAGCCCTGAAAGCTGTTGCTGCTCTTCACGGTGTCTTGGTGCCCTATCTACAGGCACAACAGCAGTGGGGATCTGTGCTTTCCCACAGACGCAACATCCCATAGTGCTCACCCGCGGCAGAGCCTCTTGCCGAAAAGGCAAACGTCCGGCTCCTTCTCCCACAAGGAAGGGCCAGGCCTGAAAGCTGTTGTTGCTCTTCACGGTGCCTTGGCGCCGTATCTACAGGCACAACAGCAGTGGGGATCTGTGCTTTCCCAGAGACTCAACATCCCATAGCGCTCAGCCGCGGCAGACCCTCTTGACGAAAAGGCAAACGTCCGGCTCCTTCTCCCACAAGGAAGGGCCCAGCCCTGAAAGCTCTTGCTGCTCTTCACGGTGCCTTGGCGCCGTATCTACAGGCACAACAGCAGTGGGGATCTGTGCTTTCCCAGAGACGCAACATCCCATAGCGCTCAGCCGCGGCAGACCCTCTTGACGAAAAGGCAAACGTCCGGCTCCTTCTCCCACAAGGAAGGGCCCAGCCCTGAAAGCTGTTGCTGCTCTTCACGGTGTCTTGGCGCCCTATCTACAGGCACAACAGCACTTGGGATCTGTGCTTTCCCAGAGACGCAATATCTCATGGCGCTCGGCCGCAGCGGAGCCTCTTGCCAAAAAGGCAAACATCTGGCTCCTTCTCCCAGAAGGAAGGGCCCAGCCCTGAAAGCTGTTGCTGCTCTTCACGGTGCCTTGGTGCCCTATCTACAGGCACAACAGCACTTGGGATCTGTGCTTTCCCAGAGACGCAATATCTCATGGCGCTCGGCCGCAGCGGAGCCTCTTGCCAAAAAGGCAAACGTCTGGCTCCTTCTCCCACAAGGAAGGGCCCAGCCCTGAAAGCTGTTGCTGCTCTTCACGGTGTCTTGGTGCCCTATCTACAGGCACAACAGCAGTGGGGATCTGTGCTTTCCCACAGACGCAACATCCCATAGTGCTCACCCGCGGCAGAGCCTCTTGCCGAAAAGGCAAACGTCCGGCTCCTTCTCCCACAAGGAAGGGCCAGGCCTGAAAGCTGTTGTTGCTCTTCACGGTGCCTTGGCGCCGTATCTACAGGCACAACAGCAGTGGGGATCTGTGCTTTCCCAGAGACTCAACATCCCATAGCGCTCAGCCGCGGCAGACCCTCTTGACGAAAAGGCAAACGTCCGGCTCCTTCTCCCACAAGGAAGGGCCCAGCCCTGAAAGCTGTTGCTGCTCTTCACGGTGTCTTGGTGCCCTATCTAGAGGCACAACAGCAGTGGGGATCTTGCTTTCCCAGAGACGCAATATCTCATGTCGCTCGGCCGCAGCGGAGCCTCTTGCCAAAAAGGCAAACGTCTGGCTCCTTCTCCCACAAGGAAGGGCCCAGCCCTGAAAGCTCTTGCTGATCTTCACGGTGCCTTGGCGCCCTATCTACAGGCACAACAGCACTGGGGATCTCTGCTTTACCAGAGACGCAACCTCCCATAGCGCTCAGCCGCGGAAGAGCCTCTTGCTGAAAAGGCAAACGTCCGGCTCCTTCTCCCAGAAGGAAGGGCCCAGCCCTGAAAGCTGTTGCTGCTCTTCACGGTGCCTTGGCGCCGTATCTACAGGCACAACAGCAGTGGGGATCTGTGCTTTCCCAGAGACGCAACATCCCATAGCGCTCAGCCGCGGCAGACCCTCTTGACGAAAAGGCAAACGTCCGGCTCCTTCTCCCACAAGGAAGGGCCCAGCCCTGAAAGCTGTTGTTGCTCTTCACCTACCCTTGGCACCCTATCTACAGGCACAACAGCACTGGGGATCTGTGCTTTCCCAGAGACGCAATATCTCATGGCGCTCGGCCGCTGCAGAGCCTCTTGCCGAAAAGGCAAACGTCCGGCTCCTTCTCCCACAAGGAAGGGCCCAGCCCTGAAAGCTCTTGCTGCTCTTCACGGTGCCTTGGCGCCCTATCTACAGGCACAACAGCAGTGGGGATCTGTGCTTTCCCAGAGACGCAACATCCCATAGCGCTCAGCCGCGGCAGACCCTCTTGACGAAAAGGCAAACGTCCGGCTCCTTCTCCCACAAGGAAGGGCCCAGCCCTGAAAGCTGTTGCTGCTCTTCACGGTGCCTTGGCGCCCTATCTACAGGCACAACAGCACTTGGGATCTGTGCTTTCCCAGAGACGCAATATCTCATGGCGCTCGGCCGCAGCAGAGCCACTTGCCAAAAAGGCAAATGTCTGGCTCCTTCTCCCAGAAGGAAGGGCCCAGCCCTGAAAGCTGTTGCTGCTCTTCACGGTGTCTTGGTGCCCTATCTACAGGCACAACAGCAGTGGGGATCTGTGCTTTCCCACAGACGCAACATCCCATAGCGCTCAGCCGCGGCAGAGCCTCTTGCCGAAAAGGCAAACGTCCGGATCCTTGTCCCACAAGGAAGGACCCAGCCCTGAAAGCTCTTGCTGCTCTTCACGGTGCCTTGGTGCCCTATCTACAGGCACAACAGCAGTGGGGATCTGTGCTTTCCCATAGACGCAACATCCCATAGTGCTCACCCGCGGCAGAGCCTCTTGCCGAAAAGGCAAACGTCCGGCTCCTTCTCCCACAAGGAAGGGCCCAGCCCTGAAAGCTGTTGTTGCTCTTCACCTACCCTTGGCACCCTATCTACAGGCACAACAGCACTGGGGAATCTGTGCTTTCCCAGAGACGCAACCTCCCATAGCGCTCAGCCGCCGCAGAGCCTCTTGCTGAAAAGGCAAACGTCCGGCTCCTTCTCCCACAAGGAAGGGCCCAGCCCTGAAAGCTCTTGCTGCTCTTCACGGTGCCTTGGCGCCGTATCTACAGGCACAACAGCAGTGGGGATCTGTGCTTTCCCAGAGACGCAACATCCCATAGCGCTCAGCCGCGGCAGACACTCTTGACGAAAAGGCAAACGTCCGGCTCCTTCTCCCACAAGGAAGGGCCCAGCCCTGAAAGCTGTTGCTGCTCTTCACGGTGTCTTGGCGCCCTATCTACAGGCACAACAGCACTTGGGATCTGTGCTTTCCCAGAGACGCAATATCTCATGGCGCTCGGCCGCAGCGGAGCCTCTTGCCAAAAAGGCAAACGTCTGGCTCCTTCTCCCAGAAGGAAGGGCCCAGCCCTGAAAGCTGTTGCTGCTCTTCACGGTGCCTTGGTGCCCTATCTACAGGCACAACAGCACTTGGGATCTGTGCTTTCCCAGAGACGCAATATCTCATGGCGCTCGGCCGCAGCGGAGCCTCTTGCCAAAAAGGCAAACGTCTGGCTCCTTCTCCCACAAGGAAGGGCCCAGCCCTGAAAGCTGTTGCTGCTCTTCACGGTGTCTTGGTGCCCTATCTACAGGCACAACAGCAGTGGGGATCTGTGCTTTCCCACAGACGCAACATCCCATAGTGCTCACCCGCGGCAGAGCCTCTTGCCGAAAAGGCAAACGTCCGGCTCCTTCTCCCACAAGGAAGGGCCAGGCCTGAAAGCTGTTGTTGCTCTTCACGGTGCCTTGGCGCCGTATCTACAGGCACAACAGCAGTGGGGATCTGTGCTTTCCCAGAGACTCAACATCCCATAGCGCTCAGCCGCGGCAGACCCTCTTGACGAAAAGGCAAACGTCCGGCTCCTTCTCCCACAAGGAAGGGCCCAGCCCTGAAAGCTGTTGCTGCTCTTCACGGTGTCTTGGTGCCCTATCTAGAGGCACAACAGCAGTGGGGATCTGTGCTTTCCCAGAGACGCAATATCTCATGTCGCTCGGCCGCAGCGGAGCCTCTTGCCAAAAAGGCAAACGTCTGGCTCCTTCTCCCACAAGGAAGGGCCCAGCCCTGAAAGCTCTTGCTGATCTTCACGGTGCCTTGGCGCCCTATCTACAGGCACAACAGCACTGGGGATCTCTGCTTTCCCAGAGACGCAACCTCCCATAGCGCTCAGCCGCGGAAGAGCCTCTTGCTGAAAAGGCAAACGTCCGGCTCCTTCTCCCACAAGGAAGGGCCCAGCCCTGAAAGCTCTTGCTGCTCTTCACGGTGCCTTGGCGCCGTATCTACAGGCACAACAGCAGTGGGGATCTGTGCTTTCCCAGAGACGCAACATCCCATAGCGCTCAGCCGCGGCAGACCCTCTTGACGAAAAGGCAAACGTCCGGCTCCTTCTCCCACAAGGAAGGGCCCAGCCCTGAAAGCTCTTGCTGCTCTTCACGGTGCCATGGCGCCCTATCTACAGGCACAACAGCAGTGGGGATCTGTGCTTTCCCAGAGACGGAACATCCCATAGCGCTCAGCCGCGGCAGACCCTCTTGACGAAAAGGCAAACGTCCGGCTCCTTCTCCAACAAGGAAGGGCCCAGCCCTGAAAGCTGTTGCTGCTCTTCACGGTGTCTTGGTGCCCTATCTACAGGCACAACAGCAGTGGGGATCTGTGCTTTCCCAGAGACGCAATATCTCATGGCGCTCGGCCGCAGCAGAGCCTCTTGCCAAAAAGGCAAACGTCTGGCTCCTTCTCCCAGAAGGAAGGGCCCAGCCCTGAAAGCTGTTGCTGCTCTTCACGGTGTCTTGGTGCCCTATCTAGAGGCACAACAGCAGTGGGGATCTGTGCTTTCCCAGAGACGCAATATCTCATGGCGCTCGGCCGCAGCGGAGCCTCTTGACGAAAAGGCAAACGTCCGGCTCCTTCTCCCACAAGGAAGGGCCCAGCCCTGAAAGCTGTTGCTGCTCTTCACGGTGTCTTGG
The DNA here is from genome assembly GCF_026419915.1 of Harpia harpyja. Taxonomy (NCBI): domain Eukaryota; kingdom Metazoa; phylum Chordata; class Aves; order Accipitriformes; family Accipitridae; genus Harpia; species Harpia harpyja. The sequence goes on from NW_026293424.1 coordinate 405,633, forward strand.
TGCCCTATCTACAGGCACAACAGCACTGGGGATCTGTGCTTTCCCAGAGACGCAACATCCCATAGTGGTCACCCGCGACAGAGCCTCTTGCCGAAAAGTCAAACGTCCGGCTCCTTCTCCCACAAGGAAGGGCCCAGCCCTGAAAGCTCTTGCTGCTCTTCACCTACCCTTGTTGTGCCTATCTACAGGCACAACAGCACTGGGAATCTGTGCTTTCCCAGAGACGCAATATCTCATGGCGCTCGGCCGCTGCAGAGCCTCTTGCCGAAAAGGCAAACGTCCGGCTCCTTCTCCCACAAGGAAGGGCCCAGCCCTGAAAGCTCTTGCTGCTCTTCACGGTGCCTTGGCGCCCTATCTACAGGCACAACAGCACTGGGGATCTGTGCTTTCCCAGAGACGCATCCTCCCATAGCGCTCAGCCGCGGCAGAGCCTCTTGCTGAAAAGGCAAACGTCCGGCTCCTTCTCCCACAAGGAAGGGCCCAGCCCTGAAAGCTCTTGCTGCTCTTCACGGTGCCTTGGCGCCGTATCTACAGGCACAACAGCAGTGGGGATCTGTGCTTTCCCAGAGACGCAACATGCCATAGCGATCAGCTGCGGCAGACCCTCTTGACGAAAAGGCAAACGTCTGGCTCCTTCTCCCAGAAGGAAGGGCCCAGCCCTGAAAGCTGTTGCTGCTCTTCACGGTGTCTTGGTGCCCTATCTACAGGCACAACAGCAGTGGGGATCTGTGCTTTCCCACAGACGCAACATCCCATAGCGCTCAGCCGCGGCAGACCCTCTTGACGAAAAGGCAAACGTCCGGCTCCTTCTCCCACAAGGAAGGGCCCAGCCCTGAAAGCTGTTGCTGCTCTTCAGGGTGTCTTGGTGCCTTATCTACAGGCACAACAGCAATTGGGGATCTGTGCTTTCCCAGAGACGCAATATCTCATGGCGCTCGGCCGCAGCAGAGCCACTTGCCAAAAAGGCAAACGTCTGGCTCCTTCTCCCAGAAGGAAGGGCCCAGCCCTGAAAGCTCTTGCTGCTCTTCACGGTGTCTTGGTACCCTATCTACAGGCACAACAGCACTTGGGATCTGTGCTTTCCCAGAGACGCAATATCTCATGGCGCTCGGCCGCAGCGGAGCCTCTTGACGAAAAGGCAAACGTCTGGCTCCTTCTCCCAGAAGGAAGGGCCCAGCCCTGAAAGCTGTTGCTGCTCTTCACGGTGTCTTGGTGCCCTATCTACAGGCACAAAAGCACTTGGGATCTGTGCTTTCCCAGAGACGCAATATCTCATGGCGCTCGGCCGCAGCGGAGCCTCTTGCCAAAAAGGCAAACGTCTGGCTCCTTCTCCCACAAGGAAGGGCCCAGCCCTGAAAGCTGTTGCTGCTCTTCACGGTGTCTTGGTGCCCTATCTACAGGCACAACAGCAGTGGGGATCTGTGCTTTCCCAGAGACACAATATCTCATGGCGCTCGGCCGCAGCAGAGCCACTTGCAAAAAGGCAAACGTCTGGCTCCTTCTCCCAGAAGGAAGGGCCCAGCCCTGAAAGCTGTTGCTGCTCTTCACGGTGTCTTGGTGCCCTATCTAGAGGCACAACAGCAGTGGGGATCTGTGCTTTCCCAGAGACGCAATATCTCATGGCGCTCGGCCGCAGCGGAGCCTCTTGCCAAAAAGGCAAACGTCTGGCTCCTTCTCCCACAAGGATGGCCCAGCCCTGAAAGCTCTTGCTGCTCTTCACGGTGCCTTGGCGCCCTATCTACAGGCACAACAGCACTGGGGATCTCTGCTTTCCCAGAGACGCAACCTCCCATAGCGCTCGGCCGCGGCAGAGCCTCTTGCTGAAAAGGCAAACGTCCGGCTCCTTCTCCCACAAGGAAGGGCCCAGCCCTGAAAGCTGTTGCTGCTCTTCACGGTGCCTTGGCGCCGTATCTACAGGCACAACAGCAGTGGGGATCTGTGCTTTCCCAGAGACGCAACATCCCATAGCGCTCAGCCGCGGCAGACCCTCTTGACGAAAAGGCAAACGTCCGGCTCCTTCTCCCACAAGGAAGGGCCCAGCCCTGAAAGCTGTTGTTGCTCTTCACCTACCCTTGGCACCCTATCTACAGGCACAACAGCACTGGGGATCTGTGCTTTCCCAGAGACGCAATATCTCATGGCGCTCGGCCGCTGCAGAGCCTCTTGCCGAAAAGGCAAACGTCCGGCTCCTTCTCCCACAAGGAAGGGCCCAGCCCTGAAAGCTCTTGCTGCTCTTCACGGTGCCTTGGCGCCGTATCTACAGGCACAACAGCAGTGGGGATCTGTGCTTTCCCAGAGACGCAACATCCCATAGCGCTCAGCCGCGGCAGACCCTCTTGACGAAAAGGCAAACGTCCGGCTCCTTCTCCCACAAGGAAGGGCCCAGCCCTGAAAGCTGTTGCTGCTCTTCACGGTGCCTTGGCGCCCTATCTACAGGCACAACAGCACTTGGGATCTGTGCTTTCCCAGAGACGCAATATCTCATGGCGCTCGGCCGCAGCGGAGCCTCTTGCCAAAAAGGCAAACGTCTGGCTCCTTCTCCCAGAAGGAAGGGCCCAGCCCTGAAAGCTGTTGCTGCTCTTCACGGTGCCTTGGTGCCCTATCTACAGGCACAACAGCAGTGGGGATCTGTGCTTTCCCACAGACGCAACATCCCATAGTGGTCACCCGCGGCAGGGCCTCTTGCCGAAAAGTCAAACTGCCGGCTCCTTCTCCCACAAGGAAGGGCCCAGCCCTGAAAGCTGTTGTTGCTCTTCACCTACCCTTGGCACCCTATCTACAGGCACAACAGCACTGGGGATCTGTGCTTTCCCAGAGACGCAATATCTCATGGCGCTCGGCCGCTGCAGAGCCTCTTGCCGAAAAGGCAAACGTCCGGCTCCTTCTCCCACAAGGAAGGGCCCAGCCGTGAAAGCTCTTGCTGCTCTTCACGGTGCCTTGGCGCCCTATCTACAGGCACAACAGCACTGGGGATCTGTGCTTTCCCAGAGACGCAATATCTCATGGCGCTCAGCCGCGGCAGAGCCTCTTGCTGAAAAGGCAAACGTCTGGCTGCTTCTCCCAGAAGGAAGGGCCCAGCCCTGAAAGCTCTTGCTGCTCTTCACGGTGTCTTGGTGCCCTATCTACAGGCACAACAGCAGTGGGGATCTGTGCTTTCCCAGAGACGCAATATCTCATGGCGCTCGGCCGCAGCGGAGCCTCTTGCCAAAAAGGCAAACGTCTGGCTCCTTCTCCCAGAAGGAAGGGCCCAGCCCTGAAAGCTGTTGCTGCTCTTCACGGTGTCTTGGTGCCCTATCTACAGGCACAACAGCAGTGGGATCTGTGCTTTCCCACAGACGCAACATCCCATAGTGCTCACCCGCGGCAGAGCCTCTTGCCGAAAAGGCAAACGACCGGCTCCTTCTCCCACAAGGAAGGGCCAGGCCTGAAAGCTGTTGTTGCTCTTCATGGTGCCTTGGCGCCGTATCTACAGGCACAACAGCAGTGGGGATCTGTGCTTTCCCAGAGACGAAACATCCCATAGCGCTCAGCCGCGGCAGACCCTCTTGACGAAAAGGCAAACGTCCGGCTCCTTCTCCCACAAGGAAGGGCCCAGCCCTGAAAGCTCTTGCTGCTCCTCACGGTGTCTTGGTGCCCTATCTAGAGGCACAACAGCAGTGGGGATCTGTGCTTTCCCAGAGACGCAATATCTCATGGCGCTCGGCCGCAGCGGAGCCTCTTGCCAAAAAGGCAAACGTCTGGCTCCTTCTCCCACAAGGAAGGGCCCAGCCCTGAAAGCTCTTGCTGCTCTTCACGGTGTCTTGGCGCACTATCTACAGGCACAACAGCACTGGGGATCTGTGCTTTCCCAGAGACGCAACATCCCATAGCGCTCAGCCGCGGCAGACCCTCTTGCCGAAAAGGCAAACGTCCGGCTCCTTCTCCCACAAGGAAGGGCCCAGCCCTGAAAGCTGTTGTTGCTCTTCACCTACCCTTGGCACCCTATCTACAGGCACAACAGCACTGGGGATCTGTGCTTTCCCAGAGACGCAATATCTCATGGCGCTCGGCCGCTGCAGAGCCTCTTGCCGAAAAGGCAAACGTCCGGCTCCTTCTCCCACAAGGAAGGGCCCAGCCCTGAAAGCTCTTGCTGCTCTTCACGGTGCCTTGGCGCCCTATCTACAGGCACAACAGCACTGGGGATCTGTGCTTTCCCAGAGACGCAACCTCCCATAGCGCTCAGCCGCGGCAGAGCCTCTTGCTGAAAAGGCAAACGTCCGGCTCCTTCTCCCACAAGGAAGGGCCCAGCCCTGAAAGCTGTTGCTGCTCTTCACGGTGCCTTGGCGCCGTATCTACAGGCACAACAGCAGTGGGGATCTGTGCTTTCCCAGAGACGCAACATCCCATAGCGCTCAGCCGCGGCAGACCCTCTTGACGAAAAGGCAAACGTCCGGCTCCTTCTCCCACAAGGAAGGGCCCAGCCCTGAAAGCTGTTGCTGCTCTTCACGGTGTCTTGGTGCCCTATCTACAGGCACAACAGCAGTGGGGATCTGTGCTTTCCCAGAGACGCAATATCTCATGGCGCTCGGCCGCAGCGGAGCCACTTGCCAAAAAGGCAAACGTCTGGCTCCTTCTCCCAGAAGGAAGGGCCCAGCCCTGAAAGCTGTTGCTGCTCTTCACGGTGTCTTGGCGCCCTATCTACAGGCACAACAGCACTGGGGATCTGTGCTTTCCCAGAGACGCAACATCCCATAGCGCTCAGCCGCGGCAGAGCCTCTTGACGAAAAGGCAAACGTCCGGCTCCTTGTGCCACAAGGAAGGGCCCAGCCCTGAAAGCTGTTGCTGTTCTTCACGGTGTCTTGGCGCCCTATCTACAGGCACAACAGCACTTGGGATCTGTGCTTTCCCAGAGACGCAATATCTCATGGCGCTCGGCCGCAGCGGAGCCTCTTGCCGAAAAGGCAAACGACCGGCTCCTTCTCCCAGAAGGAAGGGCCCAGCCCTGAAAGCTGTTGTTGCTCTTCACGGTGCCTTGGCGCCCTATCTACAGGCACAACAGCAGTGGAGATCTGTGCTTTCCCACAGACGCAACATCCCATAGTGCTCACCCGCGGCAGAGCCTCTTGCCGAAAAGGCAAACGACCGGCTCCTTCTCCCACAAGGAAGGGCCCAGCCCTGAAAGCTGTTGTTGCTCTTCACGGTGTCTTGGTGCCCTATCTACAGGCACAACAGCACTTGGGATCTCTGCTTTCCCAGAGACGCAATATCTCATGGCGCTCGGCCGCAGCGGAGCCTCTTGCCGAAAAGGCAAACGTCTGGCTCCTTCTCCCACAAGGAAGGGCCTAGCCCTGAAAGCTGTTGCTGCTCTTCACGGTGTCTTGGTGCCCTATCTACAGGCACAACAGCAGTGGGGATCTGTGCTTTCCCACAGACGCGACATCCCATAGTACTCGTCCGCGGCAGAGCCTCTTGCCGAAAAGGCAAACGTCCGGCTCCTTCTCCCACAAGGAAGGGCCCAGCCCTGAAAGCTCTTGCTGCTCTTCACGGTGCCTTGGCGCCCTATCTACAGGCACAACAGCACTGGGGATCTGTGCTTTCCCAGAGACGCAACATCCCATAGCCCTCAGCCGCGGCAGAGCCTCTTGCCAAAAAGGCAAACGTCCGGCTCCTTCTCCCACAAGGAAGGGCCCAGCCCTGAAAGCTGTTGCTGCTCTTCACGGTGTCTTGGCGCCCTATCTACAGGCACAACAGCAGTGGGGATCTGTGCTTTCCCAGAGACGCAACATCCCATAGCGCTCAGCCGCGGCAGAGCCTCTTGCCGAAAAGGCAAACGTCCGGCTCCTTCTCCCACAAGGAAGGGCCCAGCCCTGAAAGCTGTTGCTGCTCTTCACGGTGTCTTGGCGCCCTATCTACAGGCACAACAGCACTGGGGATCTGTGCTTTCCCAGAGACGCAATATCTCATGGCGCTCGGCCGCAGCGGAGCCTCTTGACGAAAAGGCAAACGTCTGGCTCCTTCTCCCAGAAGGAAGGGCCCAGCCCTGAAAGCTGTTGCTGCTCTTCACGGTGTCTTGGTGCCCTATCTACAGGCACAAAAGCACTTGGGATCTGTGCTTTCCCAGAGACGCAATATCTCATGGCGCTCGGCCGCAGCGGAGCCTCTTGCCAAAAAGGCAAACGTCTGGCTCCTTCTCCCACAAGGAAGGGCCCAGCCCTGAAAGCTGTTGCTGCTCTTCACGGTGTCTTGGTGCCCTATCTAGAGGCACAACAGCAGTGGGGATCTGTGCTTTCCCAGAGACGCAATATCTCATGGCGCTCGGCCGCAGCGGAGCCTCTTGCCAAAAAGGCAAACGTCTGGCTCCTTCTCCCACAAGGAAGGGCCCAGCCCTGAAAGCTCTTGCTGCTCTTCACGGTGCCTTGGCGCCCTATCTACAGGCACAACAGCACTGGGGATCTCTGCTTTCCCAGAGACGCAACCTCCCATAGCGCTCGGCCGCGGCAGAGCCTCTTGCTGAAAAGGCAAACGTCCGGCTCCTTCTCCCACAAGGAAGGGCCCAGCCCTGAAAGCTGTTGCTGCTCTTCACGGTGCCTTGGCGCCGTATCTACAGGCACAACAGCAGTGGGGATCTGTGCTTTCCCAGAGACGCAACATCCCATAGCGCTCAGCCGCGGCAGACCCTCTTGACGAAAAGGCAAACGTCCGGCTCCTTCTCCCACAAGGAAGGGCCCAGCCCTGAAAGCTGTTGTTGCTCTTCACCTACCCTTGGCACCCTATCTACAGGCACAACAGCACTGGGGATCTGTGCTTTCCCAGAGACGCAATATCTCATGGCGCTCGGCCGCTGCAGAGCCTCTTGCCGAAAAGGCAAACGTCCGGCTCCTTCTCCCACAAGGAAGGGCCCAGCCCTGAAAGCTCTTGCTGCTCTTCACGGTGCCTTGGCGCCGTATCTACAGGCACAACAGCAGTGGGGATCTGTGCTTTCCCAGAGACGCAACATCCCATAGCGCTCAGCCGCGGCAGACCCTCTTGACGAAAAGGCAAACGTCCGGCTCCTTCTCCCACAAGGAAGGGCCCAGCCCTGAAAGCTGTTGCTGCTCTTCACGGTGCCTTGGCGCCCTATCTACAGGCACAACAGCACTTGGGATCTGTGCTTTCCCAGAGACGCAATATCTCATGGCGCTCGGCCGCAGCGGAGCCTCTTGCCAAAAAGGCAAACGTCTGGCTCCTTCTCCCAGAAGGAAGGGCCCAGCCCTGAAAGCTGTTGCTGCTCTTCACGGTGTCTTGGTGCCCTATCTACAGGCACAACAGCAGTGGGGATCTGTGCTTTCCCACAGACGCAACATCCCATAGTGGTCACCCGCGGCAGAGCCTCTTGCCGAAAAGTCAAACTGCCGGCTCCTTCTCCCACAAGGAAGGGCCCAGCCCTGAAAGCTGTTGTTGCTCTTCACCTACCCTTGGCACCCTATCTACAGGCACAACAGCACTGGGGATCTGTGCTTTCCCAGAGACGCAATATCTCATGGCGCTCGGCCGCTGCAGAGCCTCTTGCCGAAAAGGCAAACGTCCGGCTCCTTCTCCCACAAGGAAGGGCCCAGCCGTGAAAGCTCTTGCTGCTCTTCACGGTGCCTTGGCGCCCTATCTACAGGCACAACAGCACTGGGGATCTGTGCTTTCCCAGAGACGCATCCTCCCATAGCGCTCAGCCGCGGCAGAGCCTCTTGCTGAAAAGGCAAACGTCTGGCTCCTTCTCCCAGAAGGAAGGGCCCAGCCCTGAAAGCTCTTGCTGCTCTTCACGGTGTCTTGGTGCCCTATCTACAGGCACAACAGCAGTGGGGATCTGTGCTTTCCCAGAGACGCAATATCTCATGGCGCTCGGCCGCAGCGGAGCCTCTTGCCAAAAAGGCAAACGTCTGGCTCCTTCTCCCAGAAGGAAGGGCCCAGCCCTGAAAGCTGTTGCTGCTCTTCACGGTGTCTTGGTGCCCTATCTACAGGCACAACAGCAGTGGGGATCTGTGCTTTCCCACAGACGCAACATCCCATAGTGCTCACCCGCGGCAGAGCCTCTTGCCGAAAAGGCAAACGACCGGCTCCTTCTCCCACAAGGAAGGGCCAGGCCTGAAAGCTGTTGTTGCTCTTCATGGTGCCTTGGCGCCGTATCTACAGGCAGAACAGCAGTGGGGATCTGTGCTTTCCCAGAGACGAAACATCCCATAGCGCTCAGCCGCGGCAGACCCTCTTGACGAAAAGGCAAACGTCCGGCTCCTTCTCCCACAAGGAAGGGCCCAGCCCTGAAAGCTCTTGCTGCTCCTCACGGTGTCTTGGTGCCCTATCTAGAGGCACAACAGCAGTGGGGATCTGTGCTTTCCCAGAGACGCAATATCTCATGGCGCTCGGCCGCAGCGGAGCCTCTTGCTGAAAAGGCAAACGTCCGGCTCCTTCTCCCACAAGGAAGGGCCCAGCCCTGAAAGCTCTTGCTGCTCTTCACGGTGCCTTGGCGCCATATCTACAGGCACAACAGCAGTGGGGATCTGTGCTTTCCCAGAGACGCAACATCCCATAGCGCTCAGCCGCGGCAGAGCCTCTTGCCGAACAGGCAAACGTCCGGCTCCTTCTCCCACAAGGAAGGGCCCAGCCCTGAAAGCTGTTGTTGCTCTTCACCTACCCTTGGCACCCTATCTACAGGCACAACAGCACTGGGGATCTGTGCTTTCCCAGAGACGCAATATCTCATGGCGCTCGGCCGCTGCAGAGCCTCTTGCCGAAAAGGCAAACGTCCGGCTCCTTCTCCCACAAGGAAGGGCCCAGCCCTGAAAGCTCTTGCTGCTCTTCACGGTGCCTTGGCGCCCTATCTACAGGCACAACAGCACTGGGGATCTGTGCTTTCCCAGAGACGCAACCTCCCATAGCGCTCAGCCGCGGCAGACCCTCTTGACGAAAAGGCAAACGTCCGGCTCCTTCTCCCACAAGGAAGGGCCCAGCCCTGAAAGCTGTTGCTGCTCTTCACGGTGTCTTGGTGCCCTATCTAGAGGCACAACAGCAGTGGGGATCTGTGCTTTCCCAGAGACGCAATATCTCATGGCGCTCGGCCGCAGCGGAGCCTCTTGCCAAAAAGGCAAACGTCTGGCTCCTTCTCCCACAAGGAAGGGCCCAGCCCTGAAAGCTCTTGCTGCTCTTCACGGTGCCTTGGCGCCCTATCTACAGGCACAACAGCAGTGGGGATCTCTGCTTTCCCAGAGACGCAACCTCCCATAGCGCTCAGCCGCGGCAGAGCCTCTTGCTGAAAAGGCAAACGTCCGGCTCCTTCTCCCACAAGGAAGGGCCCAGCCCTGAAAGCTGTTGCTGCTCTTCACGGTGCCTTGGCACCGTATCTACAGGCACAACAGCAGTGGGGATCTGTGCTTTCCCAGAGACGCAACATCCCATAGCGCTCAGCCGCGGCAGACCCTCTTGACGAAAAGGCAAACGTCCGGCTCCTTCTCCCACAAGGAAGGGCCCAGCCCTGAAAGCTGTTGTTGCTCTTCACCTACCCTTGGCACCCTATCTACAGGCACAACAGCAGTGGGGATCTGTGCTTTCCCAGAGACGCAATATCTCATGGCGCTCGGCCGCTGCAGAGCCTCTTGCCGAAAAGGCAAACGTCCGGCTCCTTCTCCCACAAGGAAGGGCCCAGCCCTGAAAGCTGTTGCTGCTCTTCACGGTGCCTTGGCGCCGTATCTACAGGCACAACAGCAGTGGGGATCTGTGCTTTCCCAGAGACGCAACATCCCATAGCGCTCAGCCGCGGCAGAGCCTCTTGACGAAAAGGCAAACGTCTGGCTCCTTCTCCCACAAGGAAGGGCCCAGCCCTGAAAGCTCTTGCTGCTCTTCACGGTGCCTTGGCGCCGTATCTACAGGCACAACAGCAGTGGGGATCTGTGCTTTCCCAGAGACGCAACATCCCATAGCGCTCAGCTGCGGCAGACCCTCTTGACGAAAAGGCAAACGTCCGGCTCCTTCTCCCACAAGGAAGGGCCCAGCCCTGAAAGCTGTTGCTGCTCTTCGCGGTGTCTTGGTGCCCTATCTACAGGCACAACAGCAGTGGGGATCTGTGCTTTCCCACAGACGCAATATCTCATGGCGCTCGGCCGCAGCGGAGCCTCTTGCCAAAAAGGCAAACGTCTGGCTCCTTCTCCCAGAAGGAAGGGCCCAGCCGTGAAAGCTGTTGCTGCTCTTCACGGTGTCTTGGTGCCCTATCTACAGGCACAACAGCAGTGGGGATCTGTGCTTTCCCACAGACGCAACATCCCATAGCGCTCAGCCGCGGCAGAGCCTCTTGCTGAAAAGGCAAACGTCCGGATCCTTCTCCCACAAGGAAGGGCCCAGCCCTGAAAGCTCTTGCTGCTCTTCACGGTGCCTTGGCGCCGTATCTACAGGCACAACAGCAGTGGGGATCTGTGCTTTCCCAGAGACGCAACATCCCATAGCGCTCAGCCGCGGCAGACCTTCTTGACGAAAAGGCAAACGTCTGGCTCCTTCTCCCAGAAGGAAGGGCCCAGCCCTGAAAGCTCTTGCTGCTCTTCACGGTGTCTTGGTGCCCTATCTACAGGCACAACAGCAGTGGGGATCTGTGCTTTCCCAGAGACGCAATATCTCATGGCGCTCGGCCGCAGCGGAGCCTCTTGCCAAAAAGGCAAACGTCTGGCTCCTTCTCCCGCAAGGAAGGGCCCAGCCCTGAAAGCTGTTGCTGCTCTTCACGGTGTCTTGGTGCCCTATCTACAGGCACAACAGCACTTGGGATCTGTGCTTTCCCAGAGACGCAACATCCCATAGCGCTCAGCCGCGGCAGACCCTCTTGACGAAAAGGCAAACGTCCGGCTCCTTCTCCCACAAGGAAGGGCCCAGCCCTGAAAGCTGTTGCTGCTCTTCACGGTGTCTTGGTGCCCTATCTAGAGGCACAACAGCAGTGGGGATCTGTGCTTTCCCAGAGACGCAATATCTCATGGCGCTCGGCCGCAGCGGAGCCTCTTGCCAAAAAGGCAAACGTCTGGCTCCTTCTCCCACAAGGAAGGGCCCAGCCCTGAAAGCTCTTGCTGCTCTTCACGGTGCCTTGGCGCCCTATCTACAGGCACAACAGCAGTGGGGATCTCTGCTTTCCCAGAGACGCAACCTCCCATAGCGCTCAGCCGCGGCAGAGCCTCTTGCTGAAAAGGCAAACGTCCGGCTCCTTCTCCCACAAGGAAGGGCCCAGCCCTGAAAGCTGTTGCTGCTCTTCACGGTGCCTTGGCACCGTATCTACAGGCACAACAGCAGTGGGGATCTGTGCTTTCCCAGAGACGCAACATCCCATAGCGCTCAGCCGCGGCAGACCCTCTTGACGAAAAGGCAAACGTCCGGCTCCTTCTCCCACAAGGAAGGGCCCAGCCCTGAAAGCTGTTGTTGCTCTTCACCTACCCTTGGCACCCTATCTACAGGCACAACAGCAGTGGGGATCTGTGCTTTCCCAGAGACGCAATATCTCATGGCGCTCGGCCGCTGCAGAGCCTCTTGCCGAAAAGGCAAACGTCCGGCTCCTTCTCCCACAAGGAAGGGCCCAGCCCTGAAAGCTGTTGCTGCTCTTCACGGTGCCTTGGCGCCGTATCTACAGGCACAACAGCAGTGGGGATCTGTGCTTTCCCAGAGACGCAACATCCCATAGCGCTCAGCCGCGGCAGAGCCTCTTGACGAAAAGGCAAACGTCTGGCTCCTTCTCCCACAAGGAAGGGCCCAGCCCTGAAAGCTCTTGCTGCTCTTCACGGTGCCTTGGCGCCGTATCTACAGGCACAACAGCAGTGGGGATCTGTGCTTTCCCAGAGACGCAACATCCCATAGCGCTCAGCTGCGGCAGACCCTCTTGACGAAAAGGCAAACGTCCGGCTCCTTCTCCCACAAGGAAGGGCCCAGCCCTGAAAGCTGTTGCTGCTCTTCGCGGTGTCTTGGTGCCCTATCTACAGGCACAACAGCAGTGGGGATCTGTGCTTTCCCACAGACGCAATATCTCATGGCGCTCGGCCGCAGCGGAGCCTCTTGCCAAAAAGGCAAACGTCTGGCTCCTTCTCCCAGAAGGAAGGGCCCAGCCGTGAAAGCTGTTGCTGCTCTTCACGGTGTCTTGGTGCCCTATCTACAGGCACAACAGCAGTGGGGATCTGTGCTTTCCCACAGACGCAACATCCCATAGCGCTCAGCCGCGGCAGAGCCTCTTGCTGAAAAGGCAAACGTCCGGATCCTTCTCCCACAAGGAAGGGCCCAGCCCTGAAAGCTCTTGCTGCTCTTCACGGTGCCTTGGCGCCGTATCTACAGGCACAACAGCAGTGGGGATCTGTGCTTTCCCAGAGACGCAACATCCCATAGCGCTCAGCCGCGGCAGACCTTCTTGACGAAAAGGCAAACGTCTGGCTCCTTCTCCCAGAAGGAAGGGCCCAGCCCTGAAAGCTCTTGCTGCTCTTCACGGTGTCTTGGTGCCCTATCTACAGGCACAACAGCAGTGGGGATCTGTGCTTTCCCAGAGACGCAATATCTCATGGCGCTCGGCCGCAGCGGAGCCTCTTGCCAAAAAGGCAAACGTCTGGCTCCTTCTCCCGCAAGGAAGGGCCCAGCCCTGAAAGCTGTTGCTGCTCTTCACGGTGTCTTGGTGCCCTATCTACAGGCACAACAGCACTTGGGATCTGTGCTTTCCCAGAGACGCAATATCTCATGGCGCTCGGTCGCAGCGGAGCCTCTTGCCAAAAAGGCAAACGTCTGGCTCCTTCTCCCACAAGGAAGGGCCCAGCCCTGAAAGCTGTTGCTGCTCTTCACGGTGTCTTGGTGCCCTATCTACAGGCACAACAGCACTTGGGATCTGTGCTTTCCCAGAGACGCAATATCTCATGGCGCTCGGCCGCAGCGGAGCCTCTTGCCGAAAAGGCAAACGACCGGCTCCTTCTCCCACAAGGAAGGGCCAGGCCTGAAAGCTGTTGTTGCTCTTCATGGTGCCTTGGCGCCGTATCTACAGGCACAACAGCAGTGGGGATCTGTGCTTTCCCAGAGACGCAACATCCCATAGCGCTCAGCCGCGGCAGACCCTCTTGACGAAAAGGCAAACGTCCGGCTCCTTCTCCCAGAAGGAAGGGCCCAGCCCTGAAAGCTCTTGCTGCTCTTCACGGTGTCTTGGTGCCCTATCTAGAGGCACAACAGCAGTGGGGATCTGTGCTTTCCCAGAGACGCAACCTCACATAGCGCTCAGCCGCGGCAGAGACTCTTGCTGAAAAGGCAAACGTCCGGCTCCTTCTCCCAGAAGGAAGGGCCCAGCCCTGAAAGCTCTTGCTGCTCTTCACGGTGTCTTGGCGCCCTATCTACAGGCACAACAGCACTGGGGATCTGTGCTTTCCCAGAGACGCAACCTCACATAGCGCTCAGCCGCGGCAGAGACTCTTGCTGAAAAGGCAAACGTCCGGCTCCTTCTCCCACAAGGAAGGGCCCAGCCCTGAAAGCTCTTGCTGCTCTTCACGGTGCCTTGGCGCCGTATCTACAGGCACAACAGCAGTGGGGATCTGTGCTTTCCCAGAGACGCAACATCCCATAGCGCTCAGCCGCGGCAGACCCTCTTGACGAAAAGGCAAACGTCCGGCTCCTTCTCCCACAAGGAAGGGCCCAGCCCTGAAAGCTGTTGTTGCTCTTCACCTACCCTTGGCACCCTATCTACAGGCACAACAGCACTGGGGATCTGTGCTTTCCCAGAGACGCAAGGTCTCATGGCGCTCGGCCGCTGCAGAGCCTCTTGCCGAAAAGGCAAACGTCCGCCTCCTTCTCCCACAAGGAAGGGCCCAGCCCTGAAAGCTCTTGCTGCTCTTCACGGTGCCTTGGCGCCCTATCTACAGGCACAACAGCAGTGGGGATCTGTGCTTTCCCAGAGACGCAATATCTCATGGCGCTCGGCCGCAGCGGAGCCTCTTGCCGAAAAGGCAAACGTCCGGCTCCTTCTCCCACAAGGAAGGGCCCAGCCCTGAAAGCTGTTGCTGCTCTTCACGGTGCCTTGGCGCCGTATCTACAGGCACAACAGCAGTGGGGATCTGTGCTTTCCCAGAGACGCAACATCCCATAGCGCTCAGCTGCGGCAGACCCTCTTGACGAAAAGGCAAACGTCCGGCTCCTTCTCCCACAAGGAAGGGCCCAGCCCTGAAAGCTGTTGCTGCTCTTCACGGTGTCTTGGTGCCCTATCTACAGGCACAACAGCAGTGGGGATCTGTGCTTTCCCAGAGACGCAACATCCCATAGCGCTCAGCCGCGGCAGAGCCTCTTGCTAAAAAGGCAAACGTCCGGCTCCTTCTCCCACAAGGAAGGGACCAGCCCTGAAAGCTCTTGCTGCTCTTCACGGTGTCTTGGTGCCCTATCTACAGGCACAACAGCAGTGGGGATCTGTGCTTTCCCAGAGACACAATATCTCATGGCGCTCGGCCGCAGCAGAGCCACTTGCAAAAAGGCAAACGTCTGGCTCCTTCTCCCAGAAGGAAGGGCCCAGCCCTGAAAGCTGTTGCTGCTCTTCACGGTGTCTTGGTGCCCTATCTAGAGGCACAACAGCAGTGGGGACCTGTGCTTTCCCAGAGACGCAATATCTCATGGCGCTCGGCCGCAGCGGAGCCTCTTGCCAAAAAGGCAAACGTCTGGCTCCTTCTCCCACAAGGAAGGGACTAGCCCTGAAAGCTGTTGCTGCTCTTCACGGTGTCTTGGTGCCCTATCTAGAGGCACAACAGCAGTGGGGACCTGTGCTTTCCCAGAGACGCAATATCTCATGGCGCTCGGCCGCAGCAGAGCCTCTTGACGAAAAGGCAAACGTCCGGCTCCTTCTCCCACAAGGAAGGGCCCAGCCCTGAAAGCTCTTGCTGCTCTTCACGGTGCCTTGCCGCCGTATCTACAGGCACAACAGCACTTGTGATCTGTGCTTTCCCAGAGACGCAATATCTCATGGCGCTCGGCCGCAGCGGAGCCTCTTGCCAAAAAGGCAAACGACCGGCTCCTTCTCCCACAAGGAAGGGCCCAGCCCTGAAAGCTGTTGCTGCTCTTCACGGTGTCTTGGTGCCCTATCTACAGGCACAACAGCAGTGGGGATCTGTGCTTTCCCACAGACGCAACATCCCATAGTGCTCACCCGCGGCAGAGCCTCTTGCCGAAAAGGCAAACGACCGGCTCCTTCTCCCACAAGGAAGGGCCCAGCCCTGAAAGCTGTTGTTGCTCTTCACGGTGTCTTGGTGCCCTATCTACAGGCACAACAGCACTTGGGATCTCTGCTTTCCCAGAGACGCAATATCTCATGGCGCTCGGCCGCAGCGGAGCCTCTTGCCGAAAAGGCAAACGTCTGGCTCCTTCTCCCACAAGGAAGGGCCTAGCCCTGAAAGCTGTTGCTGCTCTTCACGGTGTCTTGGTGCCCTATCTACAGGCACAACAGCAGTGGGGATCTGTGCTTTCCCACAGACGCAACATCCCATAGAACTCGTCCGCGGCAGAGCCTCTTGCCGAAAAGGCAAACGTCCGGCTCCTTCTCCCACAAGGAAGGGCCCAGCCCTGAAAGCTCTTGCTGCTCTTCACGGTGCCTTGGTGCCCTATCTACAGGCACAACAGCACTTGGGATCTGTGCTTTCCCAGAGACGCAATATCTCATGGCGCTCGGCCGCAGCGGAGCCTCTTGCCAAAAAGGCAAACGTCTGGCTCCTTCTCCCACAAGGAAGGGCCCAGCCCTGAAAGCTGTTGCTGCTCTTCACGGTGTCTTGGTGCCCTATCTACAGGCACAACAGCACTGGAGATCTGTGCTTTCCCAGAGACGCAACCTCCCATAGCGCTCAGCCGCGGCAGAGCCTCTTGACGAAAAGGCAAACGTCCGGCTCCTTCTCCCACAAGGAAGGGCCCAGCCCTGAAAGCTCTTGCTGCTCTTCACGGTGTCTTGGCGCCCTATCTACAGGCACAACAGCACTTGGGATCTGTGCTTTCCCAGAGACGCAATATCTCATGGCGCTCGGCCGCAGCGGAGCCTCTTGCCAAAAAGGCAAACGTCTGGCTCCTTCTCCCACAAGGAAGGGCCCAGCCCTGAAAGCTGTTGCTGCTCTTCACGGTGTCTTGGTGCCCTATCTACAGGCACAACAGCAGTGGGGATCTGTGCTTTCCCACAGACGCAACATCCCATAGTGGTCACCCGCGGCAGAGCCTCTTGCCGAAAAGGCAAATGTCCGGCTCCTTCTCCCACAAGGAAGGGCCCAGCCCTGAAAGCTGTTGTTGCTCTTCACGGTGCCTTGGCGCCCTATCTACAGGCACAACAGCACTGGGGATCTGTGCTTTCCCAGAGACGCAACCTCCCATAGCGCTCAGCCGCGGCAGAGCCTCTTGCTGAAAAGGCAAACGTCCGGCTCCTTCTCCCACAAGGAAGGGCCCAGCCCTGAAAGCTCTTGCTGCTCTTCACGGTGCCTTGGCGCCGTATCTACAGGCACAACAGCACTTGTGATCTGTGCTTTCCCAGAGACGCAATATCTCATGGCGCTCGGCCGCAGCGGAGCCTCTTGCCAAAAAGGCAAACGTCTGGCTCCTTCTCCCACAAGGAAGGGCCCAGCCCTGAAAGCTCTTGCTGCTCTTCACGGTGTCTTGGTGCCCTATCTACAGGCACAACAGCAGTGGAGATCTGTGCTTTCCCACAGATGCAACATCCCATAGTGCTCACCCGCGGCAGAGCCTCTTGCCGAAAAGGCAAACGACCGGCTCCTTCTCCCACAAGGAAGGGCCCAGCCCTGAAAGCTGTTGTTGCTCTTCACGGTGTCTTGGTGCCCTATGAACAGGCACAACAGCACTGGGGATCTGTGCTTTCCCAGAGACGCAATATCTCATGGCGCTCGGCCGCTGCAGAGCCTCTTGCCGAAAAGGCAAACGTCCGGCTCCTTCTCCCACAAGGAAGGGCCCAGCCTTGAAAGCTCTTGCTGCTCTTCACGGTGTCTTGGTGCCCTATCTACAGGCACAACAGCACTTGGGATCTGTGCTTTCCCAGAGACGCAATATCTCATGGCGCTCGGCCGCAGCGGAGCCTCTTGCCAAAAAGGCAAACGTCTGGCTCCTTCTCCCACAAGGAAGGGCCTAGCCCTGAAAGCTGTTGCTGCTCTTCACGGTGTCTTGGTGCCCTATCTACAGGCACAACAGCAGTGGGGATCTGTGCTTTCCCACAGACGCAACATCCCATAGTACTCGTCTGCGGCAGAGCCTCTTGCCGAAAAGGCAAACGTCCGGCTCCTTCTCCCACAAGGAAGGGCCCAGCCCTGAAAGCTGTTGCTGCTCTTCACGGTGTCTTGGCGCCCTATCTACAGGCACAACAGCACTTGGGATCTGTGCTTTCCCAGAGACGCAATATCTCATGGCGCTCGGCCGCAGCGGAGCCTCTTGCCAAAAAGGCAAACGTCTGGCTCCTTCTCCCACAAGGAAGGGCCCAGCCCTGAAAGCTGTTGCTGCTCTTCACGGTGTCTTGGTGCCCTATCTACAGGCACAACAGCAGTGGAGATCTGTGCTTTCCCACAGACGCAACATCCCATAGTGCTCACCCGCGGCAGAGCCTCTTGCCGAAAAGGCAAACGACCGGCTCCTTCTCCCACAAGGAAGGGCCCAGCCCTGAAAGCTGTTGCTGCTCTTCACGGTGTCTTGGTGCCCTATCTACAGGCACAACAGCACTGGGGATCTGTGCTTTCCCAGAGACGCAATATCTTATGGCGCTCGGCCGCGGCAGAGCCTCTTGCCAAAAAGGCAAACGTCCGGCTCCTTCTCCCACAAGGAAGGGCCTTGCCCTGAAAGCTGTTGCAGGTCTTCACGGTGCCTTGGCGCCCTATCTAAAGGCAGTACAGCAGTGGGGATCTGTGCTTTCCCATGACGGAACATCTCACAGTGCTCGGCCGCGGCAGAGCGTCTTGCCGAAAAGGCAAACGTCCGGCTCCTTCTCCCACAAGGAAGGGCCCAGCCCTGAAAGCTCTTGCTGATCTTCACGGTGCCTTGGCGCCCTATCTACAGGCAAAACAGCACTGGGGATCTGTGTTTTCCCAGAGACGCAAGATCTCATGGCGCTCGGCCGCGGAACAGCCTCTTGCCGTAAAGGCAAACGTCCGGCTCCTTCTCCCACAAGGAAGGGCCCAGCCCTGAAAGCTCTTGCTGCTCTTCACGTACCCTTGGTGCCCTATCTACAGGCACAACAGCCCTGGTGATCTGTGCTTTCCCAGAGACGCAACACCTCATGGTGCTCGGCTGCGGCAGAGCCTCTTGCCGAAAAGGCAAAAGTCCGGCTCTTTGTCCCACAAGCAAGGTCCCAGCCCTGAAAGCTCTTGCTGCTCTTCATGGTGCCTTGGCGCCCTATCTACAGTTACAACAGCAGTGGGGATCTGTGCTTTCCCAGAGACGCAAGATCTCACGCTGATCGGCCGCGGCAGAGCCTCTTGCCGAAAAGGCAAACGTCCGGCGGCTACTGCCACAAGGAAGGGCCCAGCCCTGAAAGCTCTTGCTGATCTTCACGGTGCCTTGGCGCCGTATCTACAGGCACAACAGCAGTGGGGATCTGTGCTTTCCCAGAGACGCAACATCTCATGGCGCTCGGCCGCGGCAGAGCCTCTTGCCGAAAAGGCAAACGTCCGGCTTCTTCTCCCACAAGGAAGGGCCCAGCCCTGAAAGCTCTTGCTGCTCTTCACGTACCCTAGGCGCCCTATCTAGAGGAACAATAGCACTGGGGATCTGTGCTTTCCCAGAGACGCAACACCTCATGGTGTTCAGCCGCGGCAGAGCCTCTTGCCGAAAAGGCAAACGTCCGGCTCCTTCTCCCACAAGAAAGGGCCCACCCTCGAAAGCTGTTGCTGCTCTTCACGGAGCCTTGGCGCCCTATCTACAGGCACAACAGCAGTGGGGATCTCTGCTTTCCCAGTGACGCAACATCTCATGGTGCTCGGCCGCAGCAGAGCCTCTTGCCGAAAAGGCAAACGTCCGGCTCCTTCTCCCACAAGGAAGGGCCCAGCCCTGAAAGCTGTTGCTGCTCTTCACGGTGCCCTGGACCCAATCTACAGGCACAACAGCACTGGGGATCTGTACTTGCCCAGAGACGCAACATCTCGTGGCGCTCGGCCGCGGCAGAACCTCTTGCCGAAAAGGCAAACGTCCGGCTCCTTCTCCCACAAGGAAGGACCCAGCCCTGAAAGTTCTTTTTGATCTTCACGGTGCCTTGGCGCCCTATCTACAGGCACAACAGCAGTGGGGATCTGTGCTTTCCCAGAGACGCAACACCTCATGGTGTTCAGCCGCGGCAGAGCCTCTTGCCGAAAAGGCAAACGTCCGGCTCCTTCTCCCACAAGGAGGGGCCAGCCCTGAAAGCTCTTGCTGCTCTTCAGGGTGCCTTGGCGCCCTATCTACAGGCACAACAGCACTGGGGATCTGTGCTTTCCCAGAGACGCAACACCTCATGGCGCTTGGCCGCAGCAGAGCCACTTGCCAAAAAGGCAAACGTCTGGCTCCTTCTCCCAGAAGGAAGGGCCCAGCCCTGAAAGCTCTTGCTGATCTTCACGGTGTCTTGGTGCCCTATCTACAGGCACAACAGCAGTGGGGATCTGTGCTTTCCCAGAGACGCAATATCTCATGGCGCTCGGCCTCAGCGGAGCCACTTGCCAAAAAGGCAAACGTCTGGCTCCTTCTCCCAGAAGGAAGGGCCCAGCCCTGAAAGCTCTTGCTGATCTTCACGGTGTCTTGGTGCCCTATCTACAGGCACAACAGCAGTGGGGATCTGTGCTTTCCCAGAGACGCAATATCTCATGGCGCTCGGCCTCAGCGGAGCCACTTGCCAAAAAGGAAAACGTCTGGCTCCTTCTCCCACAAGGAAGGGCCCAGCCCTGAAAGCTGTTGCTGCTCTTCACGGTGTCTTGGTGCCCAAAGAACAGGCACAACAGCAGTGGGGATCTGTGCTTTTCCTGAGACGCAACATCCCATAGCGCTCAGCCGCGGCAGAGCCTCTTGCCGAAAAGGCAAACGTCCGGCTCCTTCTCCCACAAGGAAGGGCCCAGCCCTGAAAGCTGTTGCTGCTCTTCACGGTGCCTTGGTGCCCTATCTACAGGCACAACAGCAGTGGGGATCTGTTCTTTCCCACAGACGCAACATCCCATAGTACTCACCCGCGGCAGAGCCTCTTGCCGAAAAGGCAAACGTCCGGCTCCTTCTCCCACAAGGAAGGGCCCAGCCCTGAAAGCTGTTGCTGCTCTTCACCTACCCTTGGTGCCCTATCTACAGGCACAACAGCAGTGGGGATCTGTGCTTTCCCAGAGACGCAACATCTCACGCTGCTCGGCCGTGGCAGAGCATCTTGCCGAAAAGGCAAATGTCCGGCTCCTTCTCCCACAAGGAAGGGCCCAGCCCTGAAAGCTCTTGCTGCTCTTCACGGTGTCTTGGTGCCCTATCTACAGGCACAACAGCAGTGGAGATCTGTGCTTTCCCACAGATGCAACATCCCATAGTGCTCACCCGCGGCAGAGCCTCTTGCCGAAAAGGCAAACGACCGGCTCCTTCTCCCACAAGGAAGGGCCCAGCCCTGAAAGCTGTTGTTGCTCTTCACGGTGTCTTGGTGCCCTATGAACAGGCACAACAGCACTGGGGATCTGTGCTTTCCCAGAGACGCAATATCTCATGGCGCTCGGCCGCTGCAGAGCCTCTTGCCGAAAAGGCAAACGTCCGGCTCCTTCTCCCACAAGGAAGGGCCCAGCCTTGAAAGCTCTTGCTGCTCTTCACGGTGTCTTGGTGCCCTATCTACAGGCACAACAGCACTTGGGATCTGTGCTTTCCCAGAGACGCAATATCTCATGGCGCTCGGCCGCAGCGGAGCCTCTTGCCAAAAAGGCAAACGTCTGGCTCCTTCTCCCACAAGGAAGGGCCTAGCCCTGAAAGCTGTTGCTGCTCTTCACGGTGTCTTGGTGCCCTATCTACAGGCACAACAGCAGTGGGGATCTGTGCTTTCCCACAGACGCAACATCCCATAGTACTCGTCTGCGGCAGAGCCTCTTGCCGAAAAGGCAAACGTCCGGCTCCTTCTCCCACAAGGAAGGGCCCAGCCCTGAAAGCTGTTGCTGCTCTTCACGGTGTCTTGGCGCCCTATCTACAGGCACAACAGCACTTGGGATCTGTGCTTTCCCAGAGACGCAATATCTCATGGCGCTCGGCCGCAGCGGAGCCTCTTGCCAAAAAGGCAAACGTCTGGCTCCTTCTCCCACAAGGAAGGGCCCAGCCCTGAAAGCTGTTGCTGCTCTTCACGGTGTCTTGGTGCCCTATCTACAGGCACAACAGCAGTGGAGATCTGTGCTTTCCCACAGACGCAACATCCCATAGTGCTCACCCGCGGCAGAGCCTCTTGCCGAAAAGGCAAACGACCGGCTCCTTCTCCCACAAGGAAGGGCCCAGCCCTGAAAGCTGTTGTTGCTCTTCACGGTGTCTTGGTGCCCTATCTACAGGCACAACAGCACTGGGGATCTGTGCTTTCCCAGAGACGCAATATCTTATGGCGCTCGGCCGCTGCAGAGCCTCTTGCCGAAAAGGCAAACGTCCGGCTCCTTCTCCCACAAGGAAGGGCCCAGCCTTGAAAGCTCTTGCTGCTCTTCACGGTGTCTTGGTGCCCTATCTACAGGCACAACAGCACTGGGGATCTGTGCTTTCCCAGAGACGCAATATCTCATGGCGCTCGGCCGCAGCGGAGCCTCTTGCCAAAAAGGCAAACGTCTGGCTCCTTCTCCCACAAGGAAGGGCCTAGCCCTGAAAGCTCTTGCTGCTCTTCACGGTGCCTTGGCGCCCTATCTACAGGCACAACAGCACTGGGGATCTGTGCTTTCCCAGAGACGCAACATCCCATAGCCCTCAGCCGCGGCAGAGCCTCTTGCCAAAAAGGCAAACGTCCGGCTCCTTCTCCCACAAGGAAGGGCCCAGCCCTGAAAGCTCTTGCTGCTCTTCACGGTGTCTTGGCGCCCTATCTACAGGCACAACAGCACTGGGGATCTGTGCTTTCCCAGAGACGCAACATCCCATAGCGCTCAGCCGCGGCAGAGCCTCTTGCCGAAAAGGCAAACGTCCGGCTCCTTCTCCCACAAGGAAGGGCCCAGCCCTGAAAGCTGTTGCTGCTCTTCACGGTGTCTTGGTGCCCTATCTACAGGCACAACAGCACTGGGGATCTGTGCTTTCCCAGAGACGCAACATCTCATGGTGTTCGGCCGCGGCAGAGCCTCTTGCCAAAAAGGCAAACGTCCGGCTCCTTCTCCCACAAGGAAGGGCCTTGCCCTGAAAGCTGTTGCAGCTCTTCACGGTGCCTTGGCGCCCTATCTAAAGGCAGTACAGCAGTGGGGATCTGTGCTTTCCCATGACGGAACATCTCACAGTGCTCGGCCGCGGCAGAGCGTCTTGCCGAAAAGGCAAACGTCCGGCTCCTTCTCCCACAAGGAAGGGCCCAGCCCTGAAAGCTCTTGCTGATCTTCACGGTGCCTTGGCGCCCTATCTACAGGCAAAACAGCACTGGGGATCTGTGTTTTCCCAGAGACGCAAGATCTCATGGCGCTCGGCCGCGGAACAGCCTCTTGCCGTAAAGGCAAACGTCCGGCTCCTTCTCCCACAAGGAAGGGCCCAGCCCTGAAAGCTCTTGCTGCTCTTCACGTACCCTTGGTGCCCTATCTACAGGCACAACAGCCCTGGGGATCTGTGCTTTCCCAGAGACGCAACACCTCATGGTGCTCGGCTGCGGCAGAGCCTCTTGCCGAAAAGGCAAAAGTCCGGCTCTTTGTCCCACAAGCAAGGTCCCAGCCCTGAAAGCTCTTGCTGCTCTTCATGGTGCCTTGGCGCCCTATCTACAGTTACAACAGCAGTGGGGATCTGTGCTTTCCCAGAGACGCAAGATCTCACGCTGATCGGCCGCGGCAGAGCCTCTTGCCGAAAAGGCAAACGTCCGGCGGCTACTGCCACAAGGAAGGGCCCAGCCCTGAAAGCTCTTGCTGATCTTCACGGTGCCTTGGCGCCGTATCTACAGGCACAACAGCAGTGGGGATCTGTGCTTTCCCAGAGACGCAACATCTCATGGCGCTCGGCCGCGGCAGAGCCTCTTGCCGAAAAGGCAAACGTCCGGCTTCTTCTCCCACAAGGAAGGGCCCAGCCCTGAAAGCTCTTGCTGCTCTTCACGTACCCTAGGCGCCCTATCTAGAGGAACAATAGCACTGGGGATCTGTGCTTTCCCAGAGACGCAACACCTCATGGTGTTCAGCCGCGGCAGAGCCTCTTGCCGAAAAGGAAAACGTCCGGCTCCTTCTCCCACAAGAAAGGGCCCACCCTCGAAAGCTGTTGCTGCTCTTCACGGAGCCTTGGCGCCCTATCTACAGGCACAACAGCAGTGGGGATCTCTGCTTTCCCAGTGACGCAACATCTCATGGTGCTCGGCCGCAGCAGAGCCTCTTGCCGAAAAGGCAAACGTCCGGCTCCTTCTCCCACAAGGAAGGGCCCAGCCCTGAAAGCTGTTGCTGCTCTTCACGGTGCCCTGGACCCAATCTACAGGCACAACAGCACTGGGGATCTGTACTTGCCCAGAGACGCAACATCTCGTGGCGCTCGGCCGCGGCAGAACCTCTTGCCGAAAAGGCAAACGTCCGGCTCCTTCTCCCACAAGGAAGGACCCAGCCCTGAAAGTTCTTTTTGATCTTCACGGTGCCTTGGCGCCCTATCTACAGGCACAACAGCAGTGGGGATCTGTGCTTTCCCAGAGACGCAACACCTCATGGTGTTCAGCCGCGGCAGAGCCTCTTGCCGAAAAGGCAAACGTCCGGCTCCTTCTCCCACAAGGAGGGGCCAGCCCTGAAAGCTCTTGCTGCTCTTCAGGGTGCCTTGGCGCCCTATCTACAGGCACAACAGCACTGGGGATCTGTGCTTTCCCAGAGACGCAACACCTCATGGCGCTTGGCCGCAGCAGAGCCACTTGCCAAAAAGGCAAACGTCTGGCTCCTTCTCCCAGAAGGAAGGGCCCAGCCCTGAAAGCTCTTGCTGATCTTCACGGTGTCTTGGTGCCCTATCTACAGGCACAACAGCAGTGGGGATCTGTGCTTTCCCAGAGACGCAATATCTCATGGCGCTCGGCCTCAGCGGAGCCACTTGCCAAAAAGGAAAACGTCTGGCTCCTTCTCCCACAAGGAAGGGCCCAGCCCTGAAAGCTGTTGCTGCTCTTCACGGTGTCTTGGTGCCCAAAGAACAGGCACAACAGCAGTGGGGATCTGTGCTTTTCCTGAGACGCAACATCCCATAGCGCTCAGCCGCGGCAGAGCCTCTTGCCGAAAAGGCAAACGTCCGGCTCCTTCTCCCACAAGGAAGGGCCCAGCCCTGAAAGCTGTTGCTGCTCTTCACGGTGCCTTGGTGCCCTATCTACAGGCACAACAGCAGTGGGGATCTGTGCTTTCCCACAGACGCAACATCCCATAGTACTCACCCGCGGCAGAGCCTCTTGCCGAAAAGGCAAACGTCCGGCTCCTTCTCCCACAAGGAAGGGCCCAGCCCTGAAAGCTGTTGCTGCTCTTCACCTACCCTTGGTGCCCTATCTACAGGCACAACAGCAGTGGGGATCTGTGCTTTCCCAGAGACGCAACATCTCACGCTGCTCGGCCGTGGCAGAGCATCTTGCCGAAAAGGCAAATGTCCGGCTCCTTCTCCCACAAGGAAGGGCCCAGCCCTGAAAGCTCCTGCTGCGCTTCACGGTGCTTTGGCGCCCTATCTACAGGCACAACAGCAGTGGGGATCTCTGCTTTCCCAGAGATGCAACATCTCATGGTGCTCGGCCGCGGCAGAGCCTCTTGCCGAAAAAGCAAACGTCCGGCTCCTTCTCCCACAAGGAAAGGCCAGGCCCTGAAAGCTGTTGATGCTCTTCACGGTGCCTTGGCGGCCTATCTACAGGCACAACAGCAGTGGGGATCTGTGCTTTCCCACAGACGCAACATCCCATAGTACTCACCCGCGGCAGAGCCTCTTGCCGAAAAGGCAAACGTCCGGCTCCTTCTCCCACAAGGAAGGGCCCAGCCCTGAAAGCTCTTGCTGCTCTTCACCTACCCTTGGTGCCCTATCTACAGGCACAACAGCACTGGGGATCTGTGCTTTCCCAGAGACGCAACATCCCATAGTCCTCAGCCGCGGCAGAGCCTCTTGCCGAAAAGGCAAACGTCCGGCTCCTTCTGCCACAAGGAAGGGCCCAGCCCTGAAAGCTCTTGCTGCTCTTCACGGTGTCTTGGTGCCCTATCTACAGGCACAACAGCACTGGGGATCTGTGCTTTCCCAGAGACGCAACATCCCATAGCGCTCAGCCGCGGCAGAGCCTCTTGCCAAAAAGGCAAACGTCCGGCTCCTTCTCCCACAAGGAAGGGCCCAGCCCTGAAAGCTGTTGCATCTCTTCACGGTGCCTTGGCGCCCTGTCTACTAGCACATCTGCAGTGGGGATCTGTGCTTTCCCAGAGACGCAATATCTCATGGCGCTCGGCCGCGGCAGAGCCTCTTGCCGAAAACGCAAACGTCCGGCTCCTTCTCCCACAAGGAAGGGCCCAGCCCTGAAAGTTCTTTTTGATCTTCACGGTGCCTTGGCGCCCTGTGTTCAGGCAGAACAGCACTGGGGACCTGTGCTTTCCCAGAGACGCAACATCTCATGGTGCTATTCCGCGGCAGAGCCTCTTGCCGAAAAGGCAAATGTCCGGCTCCTTCTCCCACAAGGAAGGGCCCAGCCCTGAAAGCTCTTGCTGCTCTTCACGGTGTCTTGGTGCCCTATCTACAGGCACAACAGCACTTGGGATCTGTACTTTCCCAGAGACGCAACATCTCACGGTGCTCGGCCGCGGCAGAGCCTCTTGCCGAAAAGTCAAACGTCCGCCTCCTTCTCCCACAAGGAAGGGCCCAGCCCTGAAAGCTCTTGCTGCTCTTCACGGTGCCTTGGCGCCGTATCTACAGGCACAACAGCAGTGGGGATCTGTACTTTCCCAGACACGCATGATCTCACACTGCTCGGCCGCGACAGAGCCTCTTGCCGAAAAGGCAAATGTCCGGCTCCTTCTCCCACAAGGAAAGGCCTTGCCCTGAAAGTTCTTTTTGATCTTCACGGTGCCTTGGCGCCCTATCTACAGGCACAACAGCAGTGGGGATCTGTGCTTTCCCAGAGACGCAACACCTCATGGTGTTCGGCCGCGGCAGAGCCTCTTGCCAAAAAGGCAAACGTCCGGCTCCTTCTCCCACAAGGAAGGGCCCAGCCCTGAAAACTGTTGCAGCACTTCACGGTGCCTTGGCGCCCTATCTACAGGCACAACAGCAGTGGGGATCTGTGCTTTTCCTGAGACGCAACATCCCATAGCGCTCAGCCGCGGCAGAGCCTCTTGCCGAAAAGGCAAACGTCCGGCTCCTTCTCCCACAAGGAAAGGCCAGGCCCTGAAAGCTGTTGCTGCTCTTCACGGTGCCTTGGCGGCCTATCTACAGGCACAACAGCAGTGGGGATCTGTGCTTTCCCACAGACGCAACATCCCATAGTACTCACCCGCGGCAGAGCCTCTTGCCGAAAAGGCAAACGTCCGGCTCCTTCTCCCACAAGGAAGGGCCCAGCCCTGAAAGCTGTTGCTGCTCTTCACCTACCCTTGGTGCCCTATCTACAGGCACAACAGCACTGGGGATCTGTGCTTTCCCAGAGACGCAACATCCCATAGTCCTCAGCCGCGGCAGAGCCTCTTGCCGAAAAGGCAAACGTCCGGCTCCTTCTGCCACAAGGAAGGGCCCAGCCCTGAAAGCTCTTGCTGCTCTTCACGGTGTCTTGGTGCCCTATCTACAGGCACAACAGCACTGGGGATCTGTGCTTTCCCAGAGACGCAACATCCCATAGCGCTCAGCCGCGGCAGAGCCTCTTGCCAAAAAGGCAAACGTCCGGCTCCTTCTCCCACAAGGAAGGGCCCAGCCCTGAAAGCTGTTGCATCTCTTCACGGTGCCTTGGCGCCCTGTCTACTAGCACATCTGCAGTGGGGATCTGTGCTTTCCCAGAGACGCAATATCTCATGGCGCTCGGCCGCGGCAGAGCCTCTTGACGAAAAGGCAAATGTCCGGCTCCTTCTCCCACAAGGAAGGGCCCAGCCCTGAAAGTTCTTTTTGATCTTCACGGTGCCTTGGCGCCCTGTGTTCAGGCAGAACAGCACTGGGGACCTGTGCTTTCCCAGAGACGCAACATCTCATGGTGCTATTCCGCGGCAGAGCCTCTTGCCGAAAAGCAAATGTCCGGCTCCTTCTCCCACAAGGAAGGGCCCAGCCCTGAAAGCTCTTGCTGCTCTTCACGGTGCCTTGGCGCCCTATTGACAGGCACAACAGCACTTGGGATCTGTACTTTCCCAGAGACGCAACATCTCACGGTGCTCGGCCGCGGCAGAGCCTCTTGCCGAAAAGTCAAACGTCCGGCTCCTTCTCCCACAAGGAAGGGCCCAGCCCTGAAAGCTCTTGCTGCTCTTCACGGTGCCTTGGCGCCCTATATACAGGCACAACAGCAGTGGGGATCTGGGCTTTCCCAGAGACGCAACATCTCATGGCGCTCGGCCGCGGCAGAGCATCTCGCCGAAAAGGCAAACGTCTGGCTCCTTCTCCCACAAGGAAGGGCCCAGCCCGGAAAGCTCTTGCTGCTCTTCACCTACCCTTGGCGCCCTATCTACAGGCACAACAGCACTGGGGATCTGTGCTTTCCCAGAGACGCAACACCTCATGGTGTTCGGCCGCGGCAGAGCCTCTTGCCAAAAAGGCAAACGTCCGGCTCCTTCTCCCACAAGGAAGGGCCTTGCCCTGAAACCTGTTGCAGCTCTTCACGGTGCCTTGGCGCCCTATCTAAAGGCAGTACAGCAGTGGGGATCTGTGCTTTCCCATGACGGAACATCTCATGGTGCTCGGCCGCGGCAGAGCGTCTTGCCGAAAAGGCAAACGTCCGGCTCCTTCTCCCACAAGGAAGGGCCCAGCCCTGAAAGCTCTTGCTGATCTTCACGGTGCCTTGGTGCCCTATCTACAGGCACAACAGCCCTGGGGATCTGTGCTTTCCCAGAGACGCAACACCTCATGGTGCTCGGCTGCGGCAGAGCCTCTTGCCGAAAAGGCAAAAGTCCGGCTCTTTGTCCCACAAGCAAGGTCCCAGCCCTGAAAGCTCTTGCTGCTCTTCATGGTGCCTTGGCGCCCTATCTACAGTTACAACAGCAGTGGGGATCTGTGCTTTCCCAGAGACGCAAGATCTCACGCTGATCGGCCGCGGCAGAGCCTCTTGCCGAAAAGGCAAACGTCCGGCGGCTACTGCCACAAGGAAGGGCCCAGCCCTGAAAGCTCTTGCTGATCTTCACGGTGCCTTGGCGCCGTATCTACAGGCACAACAGCAGTGGGGATCTGTACTTGCCCAGAGACGCAACACCTCATGGTGTTCAGCCGCGGCAGAACCTCTTGCCGAAAAGGCAAACGTCCGGCTCCTTCTCCCACAAGGAAGGACCCAGCCCTGAAAGTTCTTTTTGATCTTCACGGTGCCTTGGCGCCCTATCTACAGGCACAACAGCAGTGGGGATCTGTGCTTTCCCAGAGACGCAACACCTCATGGTGTTCAGCCGCGGCAGAGCCTCTTGCCGAAAAGGCAAACGTCCGGCTCCTTCTCCCACAAGGAGGGGCCAGCCCTGAAAGCTCTTGCTGCTCTTCACGGTGCCTTGGTGCCCTATGTACAGGCACAACAGCACTGGGGATCTGTACTTTCCCAGACACGCAAGATCTCACGCTGCTCGGCCGCGGCAGATCCTCTTGCCGAAAAGGCAAACGTCCGGCTCCATCTCCCACAAGGAAAGGCCAGGCCCTGAAAGCTGTTGCTGCTCTTCAGGGTGCCTTGGCGCCCTATCTACAGGCACAACAGCACTGGGGATCTGTGCTTTCCCAGAGACGCAACACCTCATGGCGCTTGGCCGCAGCAGAGCCACTTGCCAAAAAGGCAAACGTCTGGCTCCTTCTCCCAGAAGGAAGGGCCCAGCCCTGAAAGCTCTTGCTGCTCTTCACGGTGTCTTGGTGCCCAAAGAACAGGCACAACAGCAGTGGGGATCTGTGCTTTTCCTGAGACGCAACATCCCATAGCGCTCAGCCGCGGCAGAGCCTCTTGCCGAAAAGGCAAACGTCTGGCTCCTTCTCCCACAAGGAAGGGCCCAGCCCTGAAAGCTGTTGCTGCTCTTCACGGTGCCTTGGTGCCCTATCTACAGGCACAACAGCAGTGGGGATCTGTGCTTTCCCACAGACGCAACATCCCATAGTACTCACCCGCGGCAGAGCCTCTTGCCGAAAAGGCAAACGTCCGGCTCCTTCTCCCACAAGGAAGGGCCCAGCCCTGAAAGCTGTTGCTGCTCTTCACCTACCCTTGGTGCCCTATCTACAGGCACAACAGCAGTGGGGATCTGTGCTTTCCCAGAGACGCAACATCTCACGCTGCTCGGCCGTGGCAGAGCATCTTGCCGAAAAGGCAAATGTCCGGCTCCTTCTCCCACAAGGAAGGGCCCAGCCCTGAAAGCTCTTGCTGCGCTTCACGGTGCTTTGGCGCCCTATCTACAGGCACAACAGCAGTGGGGATCTCTGCTTTCCCAGAGATGCAACATCTCATGGTGCTCGGCCGCGGCAGAGCCTCTTGCCGAAAAAGCAAACGTCCGGCTCCTTCTCCCACAAGGAAGGGCCCAGCCCTGAAAGCTGTTGCATCTCTTCACGGTGCCTTGGCGCCCTATCTACTAGCACATCTGCAGTGGGGATCTGTGCTTTCCCAGAGACGCAATATCTCATGGCGCTCGGCCGCGGCAGAGCCTCTTGCCGAAAACGCAAACGTCCGGCTCCTTCTCCCACAAGGAAGGGCCCAGCCCTGAAAGTTCTTTTTGATCTTCACGGTGCCTTGGCGCCCTGTGTTCAGGCACAACAGCACTGGGGACCTGTGCTTTCCCAGAGACGCAACATCTCATGGTGCTATTCCGCGGCAGAGCCTCTTGCCGAAAAGGCAAATGTCCGGCTCCTTCTCCCACAAGGAAGGGCCCAGCCCTGAAAGCTCTTGCTGCTCTTCATGGTGCCTTGGCGCCCTATCTACAGGCACAACAGCACTTGGGATCTGTACTTTCCCAGAGACGCAACATCTCACGGTGCTCGGCCGCGGCAGAGCCTCTTGCCGAAAAGTCAAACGTCCGGCTCCTTCTCCCACAAGGAAGGGCCCAGCCCT
Source organism: Harpia harpyja (assembly GCF_026419915.1). Taxonomy (NCBI): domain Eukaryota; kingdom Metazoa; phylum Chordata; class Aves; order Accipitriformes; family Accipitridae; genus Harpia; species Harpia harpyja. Next base: position 435,862 of record NW_026293424.1, read on the forward strand.
GAAAGCTCTTGCTGCTCTTCACGGTGCCTTGGCGCCCTATATACAGGCACAACAGCAGTGGGGATCTGGGCTTTCCCAGAGACGCAACATCTCATGGCGCTCGGCCGCGGCAGAGCATCTCGCCGAAAAGGCAAACGTCTGGCTCCTTTTCCCACAAGGAAGGGCCCAGCCCTGAAAGCTCTTGCTGCTCTTCACCTACCCTTGGCGCCCTATCTACAGGCACAACAGCACTGGGGATCTGTGCTTTCCCAGAGACGCAACACCTCATGGTGTTCGGCCGCGGCAGAGCCTCTTGCCAAAAAGGCAAACGTCCGGCTCCTTCTCCCACAAGGAAGGGCCTTGCCCTGAAACCTGTTGCAGCTCTTCACGGTGCCTTGGCGCCCTATCTAAAGGCAGTACAGCAGTGGGGATCTGTGCTTTCCCATGACGGAACATCTCATGGTGCTCGGCCGCGGCAGAGCCTCTTGCCGAAAAGGCAAACGTCCGGCTCCTTCTCCCACAAGGAAAGGCCTTGCCCTGAAAGCTCTTGCTGATCTTCACGGTGCCTTGGCGCCCTATCTACAGGCACAACAGCAGTGGGGATCTGTGCTTTCCCAGAGACGCAACACCTCATGGTGTTCGGCCGCGGCAGAGCCTCTTGCCAAAAAGGCAAACGTCCGGCTCCTTCTCCCACAAGGAAGGGCCCAGCCCTGAAAACTGTTGCAGCACTTCACGGTGCCTTGGCGCCCTATCTACAGGCACAACAGCAGTGGGGATCTGTGCTGTCCCAGAGACGCAACACCTCATGGTGCTCGGCCGCTGCAGAGCCTCTTGCCGAAAAGGCAAACGTCCGGCTGCTTCTCCCACAAGAAAGGGCCCAGCCCTGAAAGCTGTTGCTGCTCTTCACGGTTCCAATGCACTCGGCTGAGTGAGAAAAAAATTGCGACAAGGGCTCAGCCGCCGAAAAAATATTTTCTACTAGGACTTGCCTGCCGAAAAAATATTTCGACGAGGGCTTGGCCGACGGAAAAAAATTTTCAAGGTGGGATTGCCTGCCGAAAAAAATTATTGACGATGTCTCGGCCACCGAAAAAAAAATTTTCGACGTGGCCTTGGCCAGCGTAGAAAAAATTTTCTACGAGGGCTCGGCCACCCGAGAAAAATTTTTTGACGAGGGCTCGGCCGCGTGAGAAAAAATTTTCGACGAGGGCTCAGCTGCCGAAGAAAAAATTTTTGACGAGGGCTCGGCCGCGGGAGAAAAAATTTTCGACGAGGCCTCAGGCGCCGAAAAAATAATTTTCGACTAGGGCTCGGCCACCGAAGAATAAATTTTCGACAAGGGCTCGGATGCAGGAGAAAAAATTTTCGACGAGGGCTCGGCTGCCGAAGAAAAACTTTCGTCGAGGGCTCGGCTGCCGAAGAAAAACTTTTCAAATACAGCTTGGCTGCCGGGGACCTTTTCTTCGACGAGGGCTCGGCTGCCAAAGAAAAACTTTTCGAATACAGCTTGGCTGCCGGGGACCTTTTCTTCGACGAGGGCTCGGCTGCCGAAGAAAAAATTTTCGACGAGGGCTCGGCTGCCAGGGACCTTTTCTTCGACGAGGGCTCGGCTGCCGGGGTCCTTTTCTTCGACGAGGGCTCGGCTGCCGGGGTCCTTTTCTTCGACGAGGGCTCGGCTGCCGGGGACCTTTTCTTCGACGAGGGCTCGGCTGCTGGAGAAAATTTTTCGACGAGGGCTCGGCTGCCGGGGACCTTTTCTTCGACGAGGGCTCGCCTGTCGGGCACCTTTTCTTCGACGAGGGCTCGGCTGCCGGGCACCTTTTCTTCGACGAGGGCTCGGCTGCCGGGCACCTTTTCTTCGACGAGGGCTCGGCTGCCGGGCACCTTTTCTTCGACGAGGGCTCGGCCGCCGGGGTCCTTTTCTTCGACGAGGGCTCGGCCGCCGGGGACCTTTTCTTCGACGAGGGCTCGGCCGCCGGGGACCTTTTCTTCGACGAGGGCTCGGCCGCCGGGGTCCTTTTCTTCGACGAGGGCTCGGCCGCCGGGGTCCTTTTCTTCGACGAGGGCTCGGCCGCCGGGTTCCTTTTCTTCGACGAGGGCTCGGCCGCCGGGTTCCTTTTCTTCGACGAGGGCTCGGCCGCCGGGTTCCTTTTCTTCGACGAGGGCTCGGCTGCCGGGGACCTTTTCTTCGACGAGGGCTCGGCTGCCGGGGACCTTTTCTTCGACGAGGGCTCGGCTGCCGGGGACCTTTTCTTCGACGAGGGCTCGGCTGCCGGGGACCTTTTCTTCGACGAGGGCTCGGCTGACGGGGACCTTTTCTTCGACGAGGGCTTGGCTGCCGGGGACCTCTTCTGCGACGAGGGCTCGGCTGCCGGGGACCTCTTCTGCGATGAGGGCTCGGCTGCCGCGGCCTTCTTCTGCGACGAGTGATAGGCTGCCTAAGAAAAAATTTTTCGACGAGGGCTCGTCTGCCGGGGACCTTTTCTTCGAAGAAGGCTCAGCTGCTGGGTTCTTTTTCTTCGATGTGGGCTCGGCTGATGAAGAAAAAATTTTCGACGAGGGCTCGGCTGCCGGGGACCTTTTCTTCGACGAGGGCTCAGCTGCCGGGGACCTTTTCTTCGACGAGGGCTCGGCTGCCGGGGACCTTTTCTTCGACGAGGGCTCAGCTGCCGGGGACCTTTTCTTCGACGAGGGCTCGGCCGCCGGGGACCTTTTCTTCGACGAGGGCTCGGCCGCCGGGGTCCTTTTCTTCGACGAGGGCTCGGCCGCCGGGGACCTTTTCTTCGACGAGGGCTCGGCCGCCGGGGTCCTTTTCTTCGACGAGGTCTCGGCCGCCGGGGTCCTTTTCTTCGACGAGGGCTCGGCCGCCGGGGACCTTTTCTTCGACGAGGGCTGGGCCGCCGGGGACCTTTTCTTCGACGAGGGCTCGGCCGCCGGGGTCCTTTTCTTCGGCGAGGGCTCGGCCCGCCGGGGACCTTTTCTTCGACGAGGGCTCGGCCGCCGGGGTCCTTTTCTTCGACGAGGGCTCGGCCGCCGGGGACCTTTTCTTCGACGAGGGCTCGGCCGCCGGGGTCCTTTTCTTCGACGAGGGCTCGGCCGCCGGGGACCTTTTCTTCGACGAGGGCTCGGCCGCCGGGGACCTTTTCTTCGACGAGGGCTCGGCCGCCGGGGACCTTTTCTTCGACGAGGGCTCGGCCGCCGGGCACCTTTTCTTCGACGAGGGCTCGGCCGCCGGGCACCTTTTCTTCGACGAGGGCTCGGCCGCCGGGGTCCTTTTCTTCGACGAGGGCTCGGCCGCCGGGGACCTTTTCTTCGACGAGGGCTCGGCCGCCGGGGTCCTTTTCTTCGACGAGGGCTCGGCCGCCGGGGTCCTTTTCTTCGACGAGGGCTCGGCCGCCGGGTTCCTTTTCTTCGACGAGGGCTCGGCCGCCGGGTTCCTTTTCTTCGACGAGGGCTCGGCCGCCGGGTTCCTTTTCTTCGACGAGGGCTCGGCCGCCGGGGTCCTTTTCTTCGACGAGGGCTCGGCTGCCGGGGACCTTTTCTTCGACGAGGGCTCGGCTGCCGGGGACCTTTTCTTCGACGAGGGCTCGGCTGCCGGGGTCCTTTTCTTCGACGAGGGCTCGGCTGCCGGGGACCTTTTCTTCGACGAGGGCTCGGCTGCCGGGGACCTTTTCTTCGACGAGGGCTCGGCTGCCAAAGAAAAACTTTTCGAATACAGCTTGGCTGCCGGGGACCTTTTCTTCGACGAGGGCTCGGCTGCCGAAGAAAAAATTTTCGACGAGGGCTCGGCTGCCGAAGAAAAAACTTTCGAAGAGTGCTCGGCTGAGGGGGACCTTTTCTTCGACGAGGGCTCGGCTGCCGAAGAAAAATTTTAGACAAGAGCTCGGCTGCCAGGGACCTTTTCTTCGACGAGGGCTCGGCTGCCGGGGTCCTTTTCTTCGACGAGGGCTCGGCTGCCGGGGACCTTTTCTTCGACGAGGGCTCGGCTGCCGGGGTCCTTTTTTTCGACGAGGGCTCGGCTGCCGGGGACCTTTTCTTCGACGAGGGCTCGGCTGCCGGGGTCCTTTTCTTCGACGAGGGCTCGGCTGCCGGGGACCTTTTCTTCGACGAGGGCTCGGCTGCCGGGGACCTTTTCTTCGATGAGGGCTCGGCTGCCGGGGACCTTTTCTTCGACGAGGGCTCGGCTGCCGGGGACCTCTTCTGCGACGAGGGCTCGGCTGCCGCGGCCTTCTTCTGCGACGAGTGATCGGCTGCCTAAGAAAAAATTTTTCGACGAGGGCTCGTCTGCCGGGGACCTTTTCTTCGTAGAAGGCTCGGCTGCTGGGTTATTTTTCTTCGATGTGGGCTCGGCTGATGAAGAAAAAATTTTCGACGAGGGCTCGGCTGCTGGGGACCTTTTCTTCGACGAGGGCTCAGCTGCCGGGGACCTTTTCTTCGACGAGGGCTCGGCTGCCGGGGACCTTTTCTTCGACGAGGGCTCGGCCGCCGGGGTCCTTTTCTTCGACGAGGGGCTCGGCTGCCGGGGACCTTTTCTTCGACGAGGGCTCGGCTGCCGGGGACCTTTTCTTCGACGAGGGCTCGGCTGCCGGGGTCCTTTTCTTCGACGAGGGCTCGGCTGCCGGGGACCTTTTCTTCGACGAGGGCTCGGCTGCCGGGGACCTTTTCTTCGACGAGGGCTCGGCTGCCAAAGAAAAACTTTTCGAATACAGCTTGGCTGCCGGGGACCTTTTCTTCGACGAGGGCTCGGCTGCCGAAGAAAAAATTTTCGACGAGGGCTCGGCTGCCGAAGAAAAAACTTTCGAAGAGTGCTCGGCTGAGGGGGGACCTTTTCTTCGACGAGGGCTCGGCTGCCGAAGAAAAATTTTAGACAAGAGCTCGGCTGCCAGGGACCTTTTCTTCGACGAGGGCTCGGCTGCCGGGGTCCTTTTCTTCGACGAGGGCTCGGCTGCCGGGGACCTTTTCTTCGACGAGGGCTCGGCTGCCGGGGTCCTTTTCTTCGACGAGGGCTCGGCTGCCGGGGACCTTTTCTTCGACGAGGGCTCGGCTGCCGGGGTCCTTTTCTTCGACGAGGGCTCGGCTGCCGGGGACCTTTTCTTCGACGAGGGCTCGGCTGCCGGGGACCTTTTCTTCGATGAGGGCTCGGCTGCCGGGGACCTTTTCTTCGACGAGGGCTCGGCTGCCGGGGACCTCTTCTGCGACGAGGGCTCGGCTGCCGCGGCCTTCTTCTGCGACGAGTGATCGGCTGCCTAAGAAAAAATTTTTCGACGAGGGCTCGTCTGCCGGGGACCTTTTCTTCGTAGAAGGCTCGGCTGCTGGGTTCTTTTTCTTCGATGTGGGCTCGGCTGATGAAGAAAAAATTTTCGACGAGGGCTCGGCTGCTGGGGACCTTTTCTTCGACGAGGGCTCAGCTGCCGGGGACCTTTTCTTCGACGAGGGCTCGCCTGCCGGGGACCTTTTCTTCGACGAGGGCTCGGCTGCCGGGGACCTTTTCTTCGACGAGGGCTCGGCCGCCGGGGACCTTTTCTTCGACGAGGGCTCGGCCGCCGGGGTCCTTTTCTTCGACGAGGGCTCGGCCGCCGGGGACCTTTTCTTCGACGAGGGCTCGGCCGCCGGGGTCCTTTTCTTCGACGAGGGCTCGGCCGCCGGGGACCTTTTCTTCGACGAGGGCTCGGCCGCCGGGGTCCTTTTCTTCGACGAGGGCTCGGCCGCCGGGGACCTTTTCCTCGACGAGGGCTCGGCCGCCGGGGTCCTTTTCTTCGACGAGGGCTCGGCCGCCGGGGTCCTTTTCTTCGACGAGGGCTCGGCCGCCGGGGACCTTTTCTTCGACGAGGGCTCGGCCGCCGGGGACCTTTTCTTCGACGAGGGCTCGGCCGCCGGGGTCCTTTTCTTCGACGAGGGCTCGGCCGCCGGGGTCCTTTTCTTCGACGAGGGCTCGGCCGCCGGGGACCTTTTCTTCGACGAGGTCTCGGCCGCCGGGGTCCTTTTCTTCGACGAGGGCTCGGCCGCCGGGGACCTTTTCTTCGACGAGGGCTCGGCCGCCGGGGTCCTTTTCTTCGACGAGGGCTCGGCCGCCGGGGTCCTTTTCTTCGACGAGGGCTCGGCCGCCGGGGACCTTGTCTTCGACGAGGGCTCGGCCGCCGGGGACCTTTTCTTCGACGAGGGCTCGGCCGCCGGGGACCTTTTCTTCGACGAGGGCTCGGCCGCCGGGGACCTTTTCTTCGACGAGGGCTCGGCCGCCGGGGACCTTTTCTTCGACAAGGGCTCGGCCGCCGGGGTCCTTTTCTTCGACGAGGGCTCGGTCGCCGGGGACCTTTTCTTCGACGAGGGCTCGGCCGCCGGGGACCTTTTCTTCGACGAGGGCTCGGCCGCCGGGGACCTTTTCTTCGACGAGGGATCGGCCGCCGGGGTCCTTTTCTTCGACGAGGGCTCGGTCGCCGGGGACCTTTTCTTCGACGAGGGCTCGGCCGCCGGGGACCTTTTCTTCGACGAGGGCTCGGCCGCCGGGGACCTTTTCTTCGACGAGGGATCGGTCGCCGGGGACCTTTTCTTCGACGAGGGCTCGGCCGCCGGGGTCCTTTTCTTCGACGAGGGCTCGGCCGCCGGGGACCTTTTCTTCGACGAAGGCTCGGCCGCCGGGGACCTTTTCTTCGACGAGGGCTCGGCCGCCGGGGACCTTTTCTTCGACGAGGGCTCGGCCGCCGGGGACCTTTTCTTCGACGAGGGCTCGGCAGCCGGGGTCCTTTTCTTCGACGAGGGCTCGGCCGCCGGGGACCTTTTCTTCGACGAGGGCTCGGCCGCCGGGGTCCTTTTCTTCGACGAGGGCTCGGCCGCCGGGGACCTTTTCTTCGACGAGGGCTCGGCCGCCGGGGACCTTTTCTTCGACGAGGGCTCGGCCGCCGGGGTCCTTTTCTTCGACGAGGGCTCGGCCGCCGGGGACCTTTTCTTCGACGAGGGCTCGGCCGCCGGAGTCCTATTCTTCGACGAGGGCTCGGCCGCCGGGGACCTTTTCTTCGACGAGGGCTCGGCCGCCGGGGACCTTTTCTTCGACGAGGGCTCGGCCGCCGGGGTCCTTTTCTTCGACGAGGGCTCGGCCGCCGGGGTCCTTTTCTTCGACGAGGGCTCGGCCGCCGGGGACCTTTCTTCGACGAGGGCTCGGCCGCCGGGGTCCTTTTCTTCGACGAGGGCTCGGCCGCCGGGGACCTTTTCTTCGACGAGGGCTCGGCCGCCGGGGACCTTTTCTTCGACGAGGGCTCGGCCGCCGGGGTCCTTTTCTTCGACGAGGGCTCGGCCGCCGGGGACCTTTTCTTCGACGAGGGCTCGGCCGCCGGGGTCCTTTTCTTCGACGAGGGCTCGGCCGCCGGGGACCTTTTCCTCGACGAGGGCTCGGCCGCCGGGGTCCTTTTCTTCGACGAGGGCTCGGCCGCCGGGGACCTTTTCTTCGACGAGGGCTCGGCCGCCGGGGTCCTTTTCTTCGACGAGGGCTCGGCCGCCGGGGACCTTTTCTTCGACGAGGGCTCGGCCGCCGGGGTCCTTTTCTTCGACGAGGGCTCGGCCGCCGGGGACCTTTTCTTCGACGAGGGCTCGGCCGCCGGGGACCTTTTCTTCGACGAGGGCTCGGCCGCCGGGGACCTTTTCTTCGACGAGGGCTCGGCTGCCGGGGTCCTTTTCTTCGACGAGGGCTCGGCCGCCGGGGACCTTTTCTTCGACGAGGGCTCGGCCGCCGGGGTCCTTTTCTTCGACGAGGGCTCGGCCGCCGGGGACCTTTTCTTCGACGAGGGCTCGGCCGCAGGGGTCCTTTTCTTCGACGAGGGCTCGGCGGCCGGGGACCATTTCTTCGACGAGGGCTCGGCCGCCGGGGTCCTTTTCTTCGACGAGGTCTTGGCTGCCGGGGACCTTTTCTTCGACGAGGGCTCGGCTGCCGGGTTCCTTTTCTTCGACGAGGGCTCGGCTGCCGGGTTCCTTTTCTTCGACGAGAGCTCGGCTGCCGGGTTCCTTTTCTTCGACGAGGGCTCGGCTGCCGGGGACCTTTTCTTCGACGAGGGCTCGGCTGCCGGGTTCCTTTTCTTCGACGAGGGCTCGGCTGCCGGGGACCTTTTCTTCGACGAGGGCTCGGCTGCCGGGTTCCTTTTCTTCGACGAGGGCTCGGCTGCCGGGGACCTTTTCTTCGACGAGGGCTCGGCTGCCGGTGTCCTTTTCTTCGACGAGGTCTCGGCCGCCGGGGACCTTTTCTTCGACGAGGGCTCGGCCGCCGGGGTCCTTTTCTTCGACGAGGGCTCGGCCGCCGGGGTCCTTTTCTTCGACGAGGGCTCGGCCGCCGGGGACCTTTTCTTCGACGAGGGCTCGGCCGCCGGGGTCCTTTTCTTCGACGAGGGCTCGGCCGCCGGGGACCTTTTCTTCGACGAGGGCTCGGCCGCCGGGGACCTTTTCTTCGACGAGGGCTCGGCCGCCGGGGACCTTTTCTTCGACGAGGGCTCGGCTGCCGGGGTCCTTTTCTTCGACGAGGGCTCGGCTGCCGGGGACCTTTTCTTCGACGAGGGCTCGGCTGCCGGGGACCTTTTCTTCGACGAGGGCTCGGCTGCCGGGGACCTTTTCTTCGACGAGGGCTCGGCTGCCGGGGTCCTTTTCTTCGACGAGGGCTCGGCTGCCGGGGACCTTTTCTTCGACGAGGGCTCGGCTGCCGGGGTCCTTTTCTTCGACGAGGGCTCGGTCGCCGGGGACCTTTTCTTCGACGAGGGCTCGGCCGCCGGGGACTTTTTCTTCGACGAGGGCTCGGCCGCCGGGGACCTTTTCTTCGACGAGGGATCGGTCGGCGGGGACATTTTCTTCGACGAGGGCTCGGCCGCCGGGGTCCTTTTCTTCGACGAGGGCTCGGCCGCCGGGGACCTTTTCTTCGACGAGGGCTCGGCCGCCGGGGACCTTTTCTTCGACGAGGGCTCGGCCGCCGGGGACCTTTTCTTCGACGAGGGCTCGGCCGCCGGGGACCTTTTCTTCGACGAGGGCTCGGCCGCCGGGGTCCTTTTCTTCGACGAGGGCTCGGCCGCCGGGGACCTTTTCTTCGACGAGGGCTCGGCCGCCGGGGTCCTTTTCTTCGACGAGGGCTCGGCCGCCGGGGACCTTTTCTTCGACGAGGGCTCGGCCGCCGGGGACCTTTTCTTCGACGAGGGCTCGGCCGCCGGGGTCCTTTTCTTCGACGAGGGCTCGGCCGCCGGGGACCTTTTCTTCGACGAGGGTTCGGCCGCCGGGGACCTTTTCTTCGACGAGGGCTCGGCCGCCGGAGTCCTATTCTTCGACGAGGGCTCGGCCGCCGGGGACCTTTTCTTCGACGAGGGCTCGGCCGCCGGGGTCCTTTTCTTCGACGAGGGCTCGGCCGCCGGGGTCCTTTTCTTCGACGAGGGCTCAGCCGCCGGGGACCTTTTCTTCGACGAGGGCTCGGCCGCCGGGGTCCTTTTCTTCGACGAGGGCTCGGCCGCCGGGGACCTTTTCTTCGACGAGGGCTCGGCCGCCGGGGACCTTTTCTTCGACGAGGGCTCGGCCGCCGGGGTCCTTTTCTTCGACGAGGGCTCGGCCGCCGGGGACCTTTTCTTCGACGAGGGCTCGGCCGCCGGGGTCCTTTTCTTCGACGAGGGCTCGGCCGCCGGGGACCTTTTCCTCGACGAGGGCTCGGCCGCCGGGGTCCTTTTCTTCGACGAGGGCTCGGCCGCCGGGGACCTTTTCTTCGACGAGGGCTCGGCCGCCGGGGTCCTTTTCTTCGACGAGGGCTCGGCCGCCGGGGACCTTTTCTTCGACGAGGGCTCGGCCGCCGGGGTCCTTTTCTTCGACGAGGGCTCGGCCGCCGGGGACCTTTTCTTCGACGAGGGCTCGGCCGCCGGGGACCTTTTCTTCGACGAGGGCTCGGCCGCCGGGGACCTTTTCTTCGACGAGGGCTCGGCCGCCGGGGTCCTTTTCTTCGACGAGGGCTCGGCCGCCGGGGTCCTTTTCTTCGACGAGGGCTCGGCCGCCGGGGACCTTTTCTTCGACGAGGGCTCGGCCGCCGGGGTCCTTTTCTTCGACGAGGGCTCGGCCGCCGGGGACCTTTTCTTCGACGAGGGCTCGGCCGCCGGGGACCTTTTCTTCGACGAGGGCTCGGCCGCCGGGGACCTTTTCTTCGACGAGGGATCGGCCGCCGGGGTCCTTTTCTTCGACGAGGGCTCGGCCGCCGGGGACCTTTTCTTCGACGAGGGATCGGCCGCCGGGGTCCTTTTCTTCGACGAGGTCTTGGCTGCCGGGGACCTTTTCTTCGACGAGGGCTCGGCTGCCGGGTTCCTTTTCTTCGACGAGGGCTCGGCTGCCGGGTTCCTTTTCTTCGACGAGAGCTCGGCTGCCGGGTTCCTTTTCTTCGACGAGGGCTCGGCTGCCGGGGACCTTTTCTTCGACGAGGGCTCGGCTGCCGGGTTCCTTTTCTTCGACGAGGGCTCGGCTGCCGGGGACCTTTTCTTCGACGAGGGCTCGGCTGCCGGGGACCTTTTCTTCGACGAGGGCTCGGCTGCCGGGGACCTTTTCTTCGACGAGGGCTCGGCTGCCGGGGTCCTTTTCTTCGACGAGGGCTCGGCTGCCGGGGACCTTTTCTTCGACGAGGGCTCGGCTGCCGGGGACCTTTTCTTCGACGAGGGCTCGGCTGCCAAAGAAAAACTTTTCGAATACAGCTTGGCTGCCGGGGACCTTTTCTTCGACGAGGGCTCGGCTGCCGAAGAAAAAATTTTCGACGAGGGCTCGGCTGCCGAAGAAAAAACTTTCGAAGAGTGCTCGGCTGAGGGGGACCTTTTCTTCGACGAGGGCTCGGCTGCCGAAGAAAAATTTTAGACAAGAGCTCGGCTGCCAGGGACCTTTTCTTCGACGAGGGCTCGGCTGCCGGGGTCCTTTTCTTCGACGAGGGCTCGGCTGCCGGGGACCTTTTCTTCGACGAGGGCTCGGCTGCCGGGGTCCTTTTCTTCGACGAGGGCTCGGCTGCCGGGGACCTTTTCTTCGACGAGGGCTCGGCTGCCGGGGTCCTTTTCTTCGACGAGGGCTCGGCTGCCGGGGACCTTTTCTTCGACGAGGGCTCGGCTGCCGGGGACCTTTTCTTCGATGAGGGCTCGGCTGCCGGGGACCTTTTCTTCGACGAGGGCTCGGCTGCCGGGGACCTCTTCTGCGACGAGGGCTCGGCTGCCGCGGCCTTCTTCTGCGACGAGTGATCGGCTGCCTAAGAAAAAATTTTTCGACGAGGGCTCGTCTGCCGGGGACCTTTTCTTCGTAGAAGGCTCGGCTGCTGGGTTCTTTTTCTTCGATGTGGGCTCGGCTGATGAAGAAAAAATTTTCGACGAGGGCTCGGCTGCTGGGGACCTTTTCTTCGACGAGGGCTCAGCTGCCGGGGACCTTTTCTTCGACGAGGGCTCGCCTGCCGGGGACCTTTTCTTCGACGAGGGCTCGGCTGCCGGGGACCTTTTCTTCGACGAGGGCTCGGCCGCCGGGGACCTTTTCTTCGACGAGGGCTCGGCCGCCGGGGTCCTTTTCTTCGACGAGGGCTCGGCCGCCGGGGACCTTTTCTTCGACGAGGGCTCGGCCGCCGGGGTCCTTTTCTTCGACGAGGGCTCGGCCGCCGGGGACCTTTTCTTCGACGAGGGCTCGGCCGCCGGGGTCCTTTTCTTCGACGAGGGCTCGGCCGCCGGGGACCTTTTCCTCGACGAGGGCTCGGCCGCCGGGGTCCTTTTCTTCGACGAGGGCTCGGCCGCCGGGGTCCTTTTCTTCGACGAGGGCTCGGCCGCCGGGGACCTTTTCTTCGACGAGGGCTCGGCCGCCGGGGACCTTTTCTTCGACGAGGGCTCGGCCGCCGGGGTCCTTTTCTTCGACGAGGGCTCGGCCGCCGGGGTCCTTTTCTTCGACGAGGGCTCGGCCGCCGGGGACCTTTTCTTCGACGAGGTCTCGGCCGCCGGGGTCCTTTTCTTCGACGAGGGCTCGGCCGCCGGGGACCTTTTCTTCGACGAGGGCTCGGCCGCCGGGGTCCTTTTCTTCGACGAGGGCTCGGCCGCCGGGGTCCTTTTCTTCGACGAGGGCTCGGCCGCCGGGGACCTTGTCTTCGACGAGGGCTCGGCCGCCGGGGACCTTTTCTTCGACGAGGGCTCGGCCGCCGGGGACCTTTTCTTCGACGAGGGCTCGGCCGCCGGGGACCTTTTCTTCGACGAGGGCTCGGCCGCCGGGGACCTTTTCTTCGACAAGGGCTCGGCCGCCGGGGTCCTTTTCTTCGACGAGGGCTCGGTCGCCGGGGACCTTTTCTTCGACGAGGGCTCGGCCGCCGGGGACCTTTTCTTCGACGAGGGCTCGGCCGCCGGGGACCTTTTCTTCGACGAGGGATCGGCCGCCGGGGTCCTTTTCTTCGACGAGGGCTCGGTCGCCGGGGACCTTTTCTTCGACGAGGGCTCGGCCGCCGGGGACCTTTTCTTCGACGAGGGCTCGGCCGCCGGGGACCTTTTCTTCGACGAGGGATCGGTCGCCGGGGACCTTTTCTTCGACGAGGGCTCGGCCGCCGGGGTCCTTTTCTTCGACGAGGGCTCGGCCGCCGGGGACCTTTTCTTCGACGAAGGCTCGGCCGCCGGGGACCTTTTCTTCGACGAGGGCTCGGCCGCCGGGGACCTTTTCTTCGACGAGGGCTCGGCCGCCGGGGACCTTTTCTTCGACGAGGGCTCGGCAGCCGGGGTCCTTTTCTTCGACGAGGGCTCGGCCGCCGGGGACCTTTTCTTCGACGAGGGCTCGGCCGCCGGGGTCCTTTTCTTCGACGAGGGCTCGGCCGCCGGGGACCTTTTCTTCGACGAGGGCTCGGCCGCCGGGGACCTTTTCTTCGACGAGGGCTCGGCCGCCGGGGTCCTTTTCTTCGACGAGGGCTCGGCCGCCGGGGACCTTTTCTTCGACGAGGGCTCGGCCGCCGGAGTCCTATTCTTCGACGAGGGCTCGGCCGCCGGGGACCTTTTCTTCGACGAGGGCTCGGCCGCCGGGGACCTTTTCTTCGACGAGGGCTCGGCCGCCGGGGTCCTTTTCTTCGACGAGGGCTCGGCCGCCGGGGTCCTTTTCTTCGACGAGGGCTCGGCCGCCGGGGACCTTTTCTTCGACGAGGGCTCGGCCGCCGGGGACCTTTTCTTCGACGAGGGCTCGGCCGCCGGGGTCCTTTTCTTCGACGAGGGCTCGGCCGCCGGGGACCTTTTCTTCGACGAGGGCTCGGCCGCAGGGGTCCTTTTCTTCGACGAGGGCTCGGCGGCCGGGGACCATTTCTTCGACGAGGGCTCGGCCGCCGGGGTCCTTTTCTTCGACGAGGTCTTGGCTGCCGGGGACCTTTTCTTCGACGAGGGCTCGGCTGCCGGGTTCCTTTTCTTCGACGAGGGCTCGGCTGCCGGGTTCCTTTTCTTCGACGAGAGCTCGGCTGCCGGGTTCCTTTTCTTCGACGAGGGCTCGGCTGCCGGGGACCTTTTCTTCGACGAGGGCTCGGCTGCCGGGTTCCTTTTCTTCGACGAGGGCTCGGCTGCCGGGGACCTTTTCTTCGACGAGGGCTCGGCTGCCGGGTTCCTTTTCTTCGACGAGGGCTCGGCTGCCGGGGACCTTTTCTTCGACGAGGGCTCGGCTGCCGGTGTCCTTTTCTTCGACGAGGGCTCGGCCGCCGGGGACCTTTTCTTCGACGAGGGCTCGGCCGCCGGGGTCCTTTTCTTCGACGAGGGCTCGGCCGCCGGGGTCCTTTTCTTCGACGAGGGCTCGGCCGCCGGGGACCTTTTCTTCGACGAGGGCTCGGCCGCCGGGGTCCTTTTCTTCGACGAGGGCTCGGCCGCCGGGGACCTTTTCTTCGACGAGGGCTCGGCCGCCGGGGTCCTTTTCTTCGACGAGGGCTCGGCCGCCGGGGACCTTTTCTTCGACGAGGGCTCGGCCGCAGGGGTCCTTTTCTTCGACGAGGGCTCGGCGGCCGGGGACCATTTCTTCGACGAGGGCTCGGCCGCCGGGGTCCTTTTCTTCGACGAGGTCTTGGCTGCCGGGGACCTTTTCTTCGACGAGGGCTCGGCTGCCGGGTTCCTTTTCTTCGACGAGGGCTCGGCTGCCGGGTTCCTTTTCTTCGACGAGAGCTCGGCTGCCGGGTTCCTTTTCTTCGACGAGGGCTCGGCTGCCGGGGACCTTTTCTTCGACGAGGGCTCGGCTGCCGGGTTCCTTTTCTTCGACGAGGGCTCGGCTGCCGGGGACCTTTTCTTCGACGAGGGCTCGGCTGCCGGGTTCCTTTTCTTCGACGAGGGCTCGGCTGCCGGGGACCTTTTCTTCGACGAGGGCTCGGCTGCCGGTGTCCTTTTCTTCGACGAGGTCTCGGCCGCCGGGGACCTTTTCTTCGACGAGGGCTCGGCCGCCGGGGTCCTTTTCTTCGACGAGGGCTCGGCCGCCGGGGTCCTTTTCTTCGACGAGGGCTCGGCCGCCGGGGACCTTTTCTTCGACGAGGGCTCGGCCGCCGGGGTCCTTTTCTTCGACGAGGGCTCGGCCGCCGGGGACCTTTTCTTCGACGAGGGCTCGGCCGCCGGGGACCTTTTCTTCGACGAGGGCTCGGCCGCCGGGGACCTTTTCTTCGACGAGGGCTCGGCTGCCGGGGTCCTTTTCTTCGACGAGGGCTCGGCTGCCGGGGACCTTTTCTTCGACGAGGGCTCGGCTGCCGGGGACCTTTTCTTTGACGAGGGCTCGGCTGCCGGGGACCTTTTCTTCGACGAGGGCTCGGCTGCCGGGGTCCTTTTCTTCGACGAGGGCTCGGCTGCCGGGGACCTTTTCTTCGACGAGGGCTCGGCTGCCGGGGTCCTTTTCTTCGACGAGGGCTCGGTCGCCGGGGACCTTTTCTTCGACGAGGGCTCGGCCGCCGGGGACCTTTTCTTCGACGAGGGCTCGGCCGCCGGGGACCTTTTCTTCGACGAGGGATCGGTCGGCGGGGACATTTTCTTCGACGAGGGCTCGGCCGCCGGGGTCCTTTTCTTCGACGAGGGCTCGGCCGCCGGGGACCTTTTCTTCGACGAGGGCTCGGCCGCCGGGGACCTTTTCTTCGACGAGGGCTCGGCCGCCGGGGACCTTTTCTTCGACGAGGGCTCGGCCGCCGGGGACCTTTTCTTCGACGAGGGCTCGGCCGCCGGGGTCCTTTTCTTCGACGAGGGCTCGGCCGCCGGGGACCTTTTCTTCGACGAGGGCTCGGCCGCCGGGGACCTTTTCTTCGACGAGGGCTCGGCCGCCGGGGACCTTTTCTTCGACGAGGGCTCGGCCGCCGGGGTCCTTTTCTTCGACGAGGGCTCGGCCGCCGGGGACCTTTTCTTCGACGAGGGTTCGGCCGCCGGGGACCTTTTCTTCGACGAGGGCTCGGCCGCCGGAGTCCTATTCTTCGACGAGGGCTCGGCCGCCGGGGACCTTTTCTTCGACGAGGGCTCGGCCGCCGGGGTCCTTTTCTTCGACGAGGGCTCGGCCGCCGGGGTCCTTTTCTTCGACGAGGGCTCGGCCGCCGGGGACCTTTTCTTCGACGAGGGCTCGGCCGCCGGGGTCCTTTTCTTCGACGAGGGCTCGGCCGCCGGGGACCTTTTCTTCGACGAGGGCTCGGCCGCCGGGGACCTTTTCTTCGACGAGGGCTCGGCCGCCGGGGTCCTTTTCTTCGACGAGGGCTCGGCCGCCGGGGACCTTTTCTTCGACGAGGGCTCGGCCGCCGGGGTCCTTTTCTTCGACGAGGGCTCGGCCGCCGGGGACCTTTTCCTCGACGAGGGCTCGGCCGCCGGGGTCCTTTTCTTCGACGAGGGCTCGGCCGCCGGGGACCTTTTCTTCGACGAGGGCTCGGCCGCCGGGGTCCTTTTCTTCGACGAGGGCTCGGCCGCCGGGGACCTTTTCTTCGACGAGGGCTCGGCCGCCGGGGTCCTTTTCTTCGACGAGGGCTCGGCCGCCGGGGACCTTTTCTTCGACGAGGGCTCGGCCGCCGGGGACCTTTTCTTCGACGAGGGCTCGGCCGCCGGGGACCTTTTCTTCGACGAGGGCTCGGCCGCCGGGGACCTTTTCTTCGACGAGGGCTCGGCCGCCGGGGTCCTTTTCTTCGACGAGGGCTCGGCCGCCGGGGTCCTTTTCTTCGACGAGGGCTCGGCCGCCGGGGACCTTTTCTTCGACGAGGGCTCGGCCGCCGGGGTCCTTTTCTTCGACGAGGGCTCGGCCGCCGGGGACCTTTTCTTCGACGAGGGCTCGGCCGCCGGGGACCTTTTCTTCGACGAGGGCTCGGCCGCCGGGGACCTTTTCTTCGACGAGGGATCGGCCGCCGGGGTCCTTTTCTTCGACGAGGGCTCGGCCGCCGGGGACCTTTTCTTCGACGAGGGATCGGCCGCCGGGGTCCTTTTCTTCGACGAGGTCTTGGCTGCCGGGGACCTTTTCTTCGACGAGGGCTCGGCTGCCGGGTTCCTTTTCTTCGACGAGGGCTCGGCTGCCGGGTTCCTTTTCTTCGACGAGAGCTCGGCTGCCGGGTTCCTTTTCTTCGACGAGGGCTCGGCTGCCGGGGACCTTTTCTTCGACGAGGGCTCGGCTGCCGGGTTCCTTTTCTTCGACGAGGGCTCGGCTGCCGGGGACCTTTTCTTCGACGAGGGCTCGGCTGCCGGGGACCTTTTCTTCGATGAGGGCTCGGCTGCCGGGGACCTTTTCTTCGACGAGGGCTCGGCTGCCGGGGACCTTTTCTTCGACGAGGGCTCGGCTGCCGGGAACCTTTTTTTCGACGAGGGCTCGGCTGCCGGGGACCTTTTCTTCGACGAGGGCTCGGCTGCCGGGGACCTCTTCTGCGACGAGGGCTCGGCTGCCGGGGACCTCTTCTGCGATGAGGGCTCGGCTGCCGCGGCCTTCTTCTGCGACGAGTGATCGGCTGCCTAAGAAAAAATTTTTCGACGAGGGCTCGTCTGCCGGGGACCTTTTCTTCGAAGAAGGCTCGGCTGCTGGGTTCTTTTTCTTCGATGTGGGCTCGGCTGATGAAGAAAAAATTTTTGACGAGGGCTCGGCTGCTGGGGACCTTTTCTTCGACGAGGGCTCAGCTGCCGGGGACCTTTTCTTCGACGAGGGCTCGGCCGCCGGGGTCCTTTTCTTCGACGAGGGCTCGGCCGCCGGGGACCTTTTCTTCGACGAGGGCTCGGCCGCCGGGGACCTTTTCTTCGACGAGGGCTCGGCCGCCGGGGACCTTTTCTTCGACGAGGGCTCGGCCGCCGGGGACCTTTTCTTCGACGAGGGCTCGGCCGCCGGGGACCTTTTCTTCGACGAGGGCTCGGCCGCCGGGGACCTTTTCTTCGACGAGGGCTCGGCCGCCGGGGACCTTTTCTTCGACGAGGTCTCGGCCGCCGGGGTCCTTTTCTTCGACGAGGGCTCGGCCGCCGGGGACCTTTTCTTCGACGAGGGCTCGGCCGCCGGGGACCTTTTCTTCGACGAGGGCTCGGCCGCCGGGGACCTTTTCTTCGACGAGGGCTCGGCCTCCGGGGTCCTTTTCTTCGACGAGGGCTCGGCCGCCGGGGTCCTTTTCTTCGACGAGGGCTCGGCCGCCGGGGACCTTTTCTTCGACGAGGGCTCGGCCGCCGGGGTCCTTTTCTTCGACGAGGGCTCGGCCGCCGGGGTCCTTTTCTTCGACGAGGGCTCGGCCGCCGGGGACCTTTTCTTCGACGAGGGCTCGGCCGCCGGGGACCTTTTCTTCGACGAGGGCTCGGCCGCCGGGGACCTTTTCTTCGACGAGGGCTCGGCCGCCGGGGTCCTTTTCTTCGACGAGGGCTCGGCCGCCGGGGACCTTTTCTTCGACGAGGGCTCGGCCGCCGGGGTCCTTTTCTTCGACGAGGGCTCGGCCGCCGGGGACCTTTTCTTCGACGAGGGCTCGGCCGCCGGGGTCCTTTTCTTCGACGAGGGCTCGGCCGCCGGGGACCTTTTCTTCGACGAGGGCTCGGCCGCCGGGGACCTTTTCTTCGACGAGGGCTCGGCCGCCGGGGACCTTTTCTTCGACGAGGGCTCGGCCGCCGGGGTCATTTTCTTCGACGAGGGCTCGGCCGCCGGGGACCTTTTCTTCGTCGAGGGCTCGGCCGCCGGGGACCTTTTCTTCGACGAGGGCTCGGCCGCCGGGGTCCTTTTCTTCGACGAGGGCTCGGCCGCCGGGGACCTTTTCTTCGACGAGGGCTCGGCCGCCGGGGTCCTTTTCTTCGACGGGGGCTCGGCCGCCGGGGACCTTTTCTTCGACGGGGGCTCGGCCGCCGGGGACCTTTTCTTCGACGAGGGCTCGGCCGCCGGGGACCTTTTCTTCGACGAGGGCTCGGCCGCCGGGGTCCTTTTCTTCGACGAGGGCTCGGCTGCCGGGGACCTTTTCTTCGACGAGGGCTCGGCCGCCGGGGTCCTTTTCTTCGACGAGGGCTCGGCCGCCGGGGACCTTTTCTTCGACGAGGGCTCGGCCGCCGGGGTCCTTTTCTTCGACGAGGGCTCGGCCGCCGGGGACCTTTTCTTCGACGAGGGCTCGGCCGCCGGGGTCCTTTTATTCGACGAGGGCTCGGCCGCCGGGGTCCTTTTCTTCGACGAGGGCTCGGCCGCCGGGGACCTTTTCTTCGACGAGGGCTCGGCCGCCGGGGTCCTTTTCTTCGACGAGGGCTCGGCCGCCGGGGACCTTTTCTTCGACGAGGGCTCGGCCGCCGGGGACCTTTTCTTCGACGAGGGCTCGGCCGCCGGGGTCCTTTTCTTCGACGAGGGCTCGGCCGCCGGGGACCTTTTCTTCGACGAGGGCTCGGCCGCCGGGGTCCTTTTCTTCGACGAGGGCTCGGCCGCGGGGGACCTTTTCTTCGACGAGGGCTCGGCCGCCGGGGTCCATTTCTTCGACGAGGGCTCGGCCGCCGGGGTCCTTTTCTTCGACGAGGGCTCGGCCGCCGGGGACCTTTTCTTCGACGAGGGCTCGGCCGCCGGGGTCCTTTTCTTCGACGAGGGCTCGGCCGCCGGGGTCCTTTTCTTCGACGAGGGCTCGGCTGCCGGGTTCCTTTTCTTCGACGAGAGCTCGGCTGCCGGGTTCCTTTTCTTCGACGAGGGCTCGGCTGCCGGGGACCTTTTCTTCGACGAGGGCTCGGCTGCCGGGTTCCTTTTCTTCGACGAGGGCTCGGCTGCCGGGGACCTTTTCTTCGACGAGGGCTCGGCTGCCGGGTTCCTTTTCTTCGACGAGGGCTCGGCTGCCGGGGACCTTTTCTTCGACGAGGGCTCGGTTGCCGGTGTCCTTTTATTTGACGAGGTCTCGGCTGCCGGGGACCTTTTCTTCGACGAGGGCTCCGCTGCCGGGGACCTTTTCTTCGACGAGGGCTCGGCCGCCGGGGTCCTTTTCTTCGACGAGGGCTCGGCCGCCGGGAACCTTTTCTTCGACGAGGGCTCGGCCGCCGGGGACCTTTTCTTCGACGAGGGCTCGGCCGCCGGGGACCTTTTCTTCGACGAGGGCTCGGCCGCCGGGGTCCTTTTCTTCGACGAGGGCTCGGCCGCCGGGGACCTTTTCTTCGACGAGGGCTCGGCTGCCGGGGATCTTTTCTTCGACAAGGGCTCGGCCGCCGGGGTCCTTTTCTTCGACGAGGGCTCGGCCGCCGGGGTCCTTTTCTTCGACGAGGGCTCGGCCGCCGGGGACCTTTTCTTCGACGAGGGCTCGGCCGCCGGGGTCCTTTTCTTCGACGAGGGCTCGGCCGCCGGGGTCCTTTTCTTCGACGAGGGCTCGGCCGCCGGGGACCTTTTCTTCGACGAGGGCTCGGCCGCCGGGGACCTTTTCTTCGACGAGGGCTCGGCCGCCGGGGACCTTTTCTTCGACGAGGGCTCGGCCGCCGGGGGTCCTTTTCTTCGACGAGGGCTCGGCCGCCGGGGACCTTTTCTTCGACGAGGGCTCGGCCGCCGGGGTCCTTTTCTTCGACGAGGGCTCGGCCGCCGGGGACCTTTTCTTCGACGAGGGCTCGGCCGCCGGGGTCCTTTTCTTCGACGAGGGCTCAGCCGCCGGGGTCCTTTTCTTCGACGAGGGCTCGGCCGCCGGGGACCTTTTCTTCGACGAGGGCTCGGCCGCCGGGGACCTTTTCTTCGACGAGGGCTCGGCCGCCGGGGACCTTTTCTTCGACGGGGGCTCGGCCGCCGGGGACCTTTTCTTCGACGAGGGCTCGGCCGCCGGGGTCCTTTTCTTCGACGAGGGCTCGTCCGCCGGGGACCTTGTCTTCGACGAGGGCTCGGCCGCCGGGGTCCTTTTCTTCGACGAGGGCTCGGCCGCCGGGGTCCTTTTCTTCGACGAGGGCTCGGCCGCCGGGGACCTTTTCTTCGACGAGGGCTCGGCCGCCGGGGTCCTTTTCTTCGACGAGGGCTCGGCCGCCGGGGACCTTTTCTTCGACGAGGGATCGGCCGCCGGGGTCCTTTTCTTCGACGAGGGCTCGGCTGCCGGGTTCCTTTTCTTCGACGAGGGCTCGGATGCCGGGTTCCTTTTCTTCGACGAGAGCTCGGCTGCCGGTGTCCTTTTCTTCGACGAGGTCTCGGCTGCCGGGGACCTTTTCTTCGACGAGGGCTCGGCCGCCGGGGACCTTTTCTTCGACGAGGGCTCGGCCGCCGGGGACCTTTTCTTCGACGAGGGCTCGGCCGCCGGGGACCTTTTCTTCGACGAGGGCTCGGCCGCCGGGGACCTTTTCTTCGACGAGGGCTCGGCCGCCGGGGACCTTTTCTTCGACGAGGGCTCGGCTGCCGGGTTCCTTTTCTTCGACGAGGGCTCGGCTGCCGGGGACCTTTTCTTCGACGAGGGCTCGGCTGCCGGGTTCCTTTTCTTCGACGAGGGCTCGGCTGCCGGGGACCTTTTCTTCGACGAGGGCTCGGTTGCCGGTGTACTTTTCTTCGACGAGGTCTCGGCTGCCGGGGACCTTTTCTTCGACGAGGGCTCGGCCGCCGGGGACCTTTTCTTCGACGAGGGCTCGGCCGCCGGGGACCTTTTCTTCGACGAGGGCTCGGCCGCCGGGGTCCTTTTCTTCGACGAGGGCTCGGCCGCCGGGGACCTTTTCTTCGACGAGGGCTCGGCCGCCGGGGACCTTTTCTTCGACGAGGGCTCGGCCGCCGGGGACCTTTTCTTCGACGAGGGCTCGGCCGCCGGGGTCCTTTTCTTCGACGAGGGCTCGGCCGCCGGGGACCTTTTCTTCGACGAGGGCTCGGCCGCCGGGGTCCTTTTCTTCGACGAGGGCTCGGCCGCCGGGGACCTTTTCTTCGACGAGGGCTCGGCCGCCGGGGTCCTTTTCTTCGACGAGGGCTCGGCCGCTGGGGTCCTTTTCTTCGACGAGGGCTCGGCCGCCGGGGACCTTTTCTTCGACGAGGGCTCGGCCGCCGGGGACCTTTTCTTCGACGAGGGCTCGGCCGCCGGGGACCTTTTCTTCGACGAGGGCTCGGCCGCCGGGGACCTTTTCTTCGACGAGGGCTCGGCCGCCGGGGACCTTTTCTTCGACGAGGGCTCGGCCGCCGGGGACCTTTTCTTCGACGAGGGCTCGGCCGCCGGGGTCCTTTTCTTCGACGAGGGCTCGGCGGCCGGGGTCCTTTTCTTCGACGAGGGCTCGGCGGCCGGGGACCTTTTCTTCGACGAGGGCTCGGCGGCCGGGGACCTTTTCTTCGACGAGGGCTCGGCGGCCGGGGTCCTTTTCTTCGACGAGGGCTCGGCGGCCGGGGACCTTTTCTTCGACGAGGGCTCGGCGGCCGGGGACCTTTTCTTCGACGAGGGCTCGGCGGCCGGGGTCCTTTTCTTCGACGAGGGCTCGGCGGCCGGGGACCTTTTCTTCGACGAGGGCTCGGCGGCCGGGGACCTTTTCTTCGACGAGGGCTCGGCGGCCGGGGTCCTTTTCTTCGACGAGGGCTCGGCGGCCGGGGACCTTTTCTTCGACGAGGGCTCGGCGGCCGGGGTCCTTTTCTTCGACGAGGGCTCGGCTGCCGGGGTCCTTTTCTTCGACGAGGGCTCGGCTGCCGGGGACCTTTTCTTCGACGAGGGCTCGGCTGCCGGGGACCTTTTCTTCGACGAGGGCTCGGCTGCCGGGGTCCTTTTCTTCGACGAGGGCTCGGCTGCCGGGGACCTTTTCTTCGACGAGGGCTCGGCTGCCGGGGTCCTTTTCTTCGACGAGGGCTCGGCTGCCGGGGACCTTTTCTTCGACGAGGGCTCGGCTGCCGGGGTCCTTTTCTTCGACGAGGGCTCGGCTGCCGGGGTCCTTTTCTTCGACGAGGGCTCGGCTGCCGGGGACCTTTTCTTCGACGAGGGCTCGGCTGCCGGGGTCCTTTTCTTCGACGAGGGCTCGGCTGCCGGGGACCTTTTCTTCGACGAGGGCTCGGCTGCCGGGTTCCTTTTCTTCGACGAGGGCTCGGCTGCCGGGGACCTTTTCTTCGACGAGGGCTCGGCTGCCGGGGACCTTTTCTTCGACGAGGGCTCGGCTGCCGGGGACCTCTTCTGCGACGAGGGCTCGGCTGCCGGGGACCTCTTCTGCGATGAGGGCTCGGCTGCCGCGGCCTTCTTCTGCGACGAGGGATCGGCTGCCTAAGAAAAAATTTTTCGACGAGGGCTCGTCTGCCGGGGACCTTTTCTTCGAAGAAGGCTCGGCTGCTGGGTTCTTTTTCTTCGATGTGGGCTCGGCTGACGAAGAAAAAATTTTCGACCAGGGCTCGGCTGCCGGGGACCTTTTCTTCGACGAGGGCTCAGCTGTCGGGGACCTTTTCTTCGACGAGGGCTCGGCTGCCGGGGACCTTTTCTTCGACGAGGGCTCGGCTGCCGGGGTCCTTTTCTTCGACGAGGGCTCGGCTGCCGGGGACCTTTTCTTCGACGAGGGCTCGGCCGCCGGGGTCCTTTTCTTCGACGAGGGCTCGGCCGCCGGGGACCTTTTCTTCGACGAGGGCTCGGCCGCCGGGGACCTTTTCTTCGACGAGGGCTCGGCCGCCGGGGACCTTTTCTTCGACGAGGGCTCGGCCGCCGGGGACCTTTTCTTCGACGAGGGCTCGGCCGCCGGGGACCTTTTCTTCGACGAGGGCTCGGCCGCCGGGGACCTTTTCTTCGACGAGGGCTCGGCCGCCGGGGACCTTTTCTTCGACGAGGGCTCGGCCGCCGGGGTCCTTTTCTTCGACGAGGGCTCGGCCGCCGGGGACCTTTTCTTCGACGAGGGCTCGGCCGCCGGGGACCTTTTCTTCGACGAGGGCTCGGCCGCCGGGTTCCTTTTCTTCGACGAGGGCTCGGCCGCCGGGGACCTTTTCTTCGACGAGGGCTCGGCCGCCGGGGACCTTTTCTTCGACGAGGGCTCGGCCGCCGGGGTCCTTTTCTTCGACGAGGGCTCGGCCGCCGGGGACCTTTTCTTCGACGAGGGCTCGGCCGCCGGGGTCCTTTTCTTCGACGAGGGCTCGGCCGCCGGGGACCTTTTCTTCGACGAGGGCTCGGCCGCCGGGGACCTTTTCTTCGACGAGGGCTCGGCCGCCGGGGACCTTTTCTTCGACGAGGGCTCGGCCGCCGGGGACCTTTTCTTCGACGAGGGCTCGGCCGCCGGGGACCTTTTCTTCGACGAGGGCTCGGCCGCCGGGGACCTTTTCTTCGACGAGGGCTCGGCCGCCGGGGTCCTTTTCTTCGACGAGGGCTCGGCCGCCGGGGACCTTTTCTTCGACGAGGGCTCGGCCGCCGGGGTCCTTTTCTTCGACGAGGGCTCGGCCGCCGGGGACCTTTTCTTCGACGAGGGCTCGGCCGCCGGGGTCCTTTTATTCGACGAGGGCTCGGCCGCCGGGGTCCTTTTCTTCGACGAGGGCTCGGCCGCCGGGGACCTTTTCTTCGACGAGGGCTCGGCCGCCGGGGTCCTTTTCTTCGACGAGGGCTCGGCCGCCGGGGACATTTTCTTCGACGAGGGCTCGGCCGCCGGGGTCCTTTTCTTCGACGAGGGCTCGGCCGCCGGGGACCTTTTCTTCGACGAGGGCTCGGCCGCCGGGGTCCTTTTCTTCGACGAGGGCTCGGCCGCCGGGGACCTTTTCTTCGACGAGGGCTCGGCCGCCGGGGTCCTTTTCTTCGACGAGGGCTCGGCCGCCGGGAACCTTTTCTTCGACGAGGGCTCGGCCGCCGGGGACCTTTTCTTCGACGAGGGCTCGGCCGCCGGGGTCCTTTTCTTCGACGAGGGCTCGGCCGCCGGGGTCCTTTTCTTCGACGAGGGCTCGGCCGCCGGGGACCTTTTCTTCGACGAGGGCTCGGCCGCCGGGGACCTTTTCTTCGACGAGGGCTCGGCCGCCGGGGTCCTTTTCTTCGACGAGGGCTCGGCCGCCGGGGACCTTTTCTTCGACGAGGGCTCGGCCGCCGGGGACCTTTTCTTCGACGAGGGCTCGGCCGCCGGGGACCTTGTCTTCGACGAGGGCTCGGCCGCCGGGGACCTTGTCTTCGACGAGGGCTCGGCCACCGGGGTCCTTTTCTTCGACGAGGGCTCGGCCGCCGGGGTCCTTTTCTTCGACGAGGGCTCGGCCGCCGGGGACCTTTTCTTCGACGAGGGCTCGGCCGCCGGGGTCCTTTTCTTCGACGAGGGCTCGGCCGCCGGGGTCCTTTTCTTCGACGAGGGCTCGGCCGCCGGGGACCTTTTCTTCGACGAGGGATCGGCCGCCGGGGTCCTTTTCTTCGACGAGGTCTCGGCTGCCGGGGACCTTTTCTTCGACGAGGGCTCGGCTGCCGGGTTCCTTTTCTTCGACGAGGGCTCGGCTGCCGGGTTCCTTTTCTTCGACGAGAGCTCGGCTGCCGGGTTCCTTTTCTTCGACGAGGGCTCGGCTGCCGGGGACCTTTTCTTCGACGAGGGCTCGGCTGCCGGGTTCCTTTTCTTCGACGAGGGCTCGGCTGCCGGGGACCTTTTCTTCGACAAGGGCTCGGCTGCCGGGTTCCTTTTCTTCGACGAGGGCTCGGCTGCCGGGGACCTTTTCTTCGACGAGGGCTCGGTTGCCGGTGTCCTTTTCTTCGACGAGGTCTCGGCTGCCGGGGACCTTTTCTTCGACGAGGGCTCGGCCGCCGGGGACCTTTTCTTCGACGAGGGCTCGGCCGCCGGGGTCCTTTTCTTCGACGAGGGCTCGGCCGCCGGGGACCTTTTCTTCGACGAGGGCTCGGCCGCCGGGGACCTTTTCTTCGACGAGGGTTCGGCCGCCGGGGTCCTTTTCTTCGACGAGGGCTCGGCCGCCGGGGTCCTTTTCTTCGACGAGGGCTCGTCCGCCGGGGACCTTTTCTTCGACGAGGGCTCGGCCGCCGGGGTCCTTTTCTTCGACGAGGGCTCGGCCGCCGGGGTCCTTTTCTTCGACGAGGGCTCGGCCGCCGGGGTCCTTTTCTTCGACGAGGGCTCGGCTGCCGGGGACCTTTTCTTCGACGAGGGCTCGGCTGCCGGGTTCCTTTTCTTTGACGAGGGCTCGGCTGCCGGGGACCTTTTCTTCGACGAGGGCTCGGCTGCCGGGTTCCTTTTCTTCGACGAGGGCTCGGCTGCCGGGGACCTTTTCTTCGACGAGGGCTCGGCCGCCGGGGACCTTTTCTTCGACGAGGGCTCGGCCGCCGGGGACCTTTTCTTCGACGAGGGCTCGGCCGCCGGGGTCCTTTTCTTCGACGAGGGCTCGGCCGCCGGGGACCTTTTCTTCGACGAGGGCTCGGCCGCCGGGGACCTTTTCTTCGACGAGGGCTCGGCCGCCGGGGTCCTTTTCTTCGACGAGGGCTCGGCCGCCGGGGACCTTTTCTTCGACGAGGGCTCGGCCGCCGGGGTCCTTTTCTTCGACGAGGGCTCGGCCGCCGGGGACCTTTTCTTCGACGAGGGCTCGGCCGCCGGGGGTCCTTTTCTTCGACGAGGGCTCGGCCGCCGGGGACCTTTTCTTCGACGAGGGCTCGGCCGCCGGGGACCTTTTCTTCGACGAGGGCTCGGCCGCCGGGGACCTTTTCTTCGACGAGGGCTCGGCCGCCGGGGTCCTTTTCTTCGACGAGGGCTCGGCCGCCGGGGACCTTTTCTTCGACGAGGGCTCGGCCGCCGGGGACCTTTTCTTCGACGAGGGCTCGGCCGCCGGGGACCTTTTCTTCGACGAGGGCTCGGCCGCCGGGGACCTTTTCTTCGACGAGGGCTCGGCCGCCGGGGTCCTTTTCTTCGACGAGGGCTCGGCCGCCGGGGACCTTTTCTTCGACGAGGGCTCGGCCGCCGGGGTCCTTTTCTTCGACGAGGGCTCGGCCGCCGGGGACCTTTTCTTCGACGAGGGCTCGGCCGCCGGGGTCCTTTTATTCGACGAGGGCTCGGCCGCCGGGGTCCTTTTCTTCGACGAGGGCTCGGCCGCCGGGGACCTTTTCTTCGACGAGGGCTCGGCCGCCGGGGTCCTTTTCTTCGACGAGGGCTCGGCCGCCGGGGACATTTTCTTCGACGAGGGCTCGGCCGCCGGGGTCCTTTTCTTCGACGAGGGCTCGGCCGCCGGGGACCTTTTCTTCGACGAGGGCTCGGCCGCCGGGGTCCTTTTCTTCGACGAGGGCTCGGCCGCCGGGGACCTTTTCTTCGACGAGGGCTCGGCCGCCGGGGTCCTTTTCTTCGACGAGGGCTCGGCCGCCGGGAACCTTTTCTTCGACGAGGGCTCGGCCGCCGGGGACCTTTTCTTCGACGAGGGCTCGGCCGCCGGGGTCCTTTTCTTCGACGAGGGCTCGGCCGCCGGGGTCCTTTTCTTCGACGAGGGCTCGGCCGCCGGGGACCTTTTCTTCGACGAGGGCTCGGCCGCCGGGGACCTTTTCTTCGACGAGGGCTCGGCCGCCGGGGTCCTTTTCTTCGACGAGGGCTCGGCCGCCGGGGACCTTTTCTTCGACGAGGGCTCGGCCGCCGGGGACCTTTTCTTCGACGAGGGCTCGGCCGCCGGGGACCTTGTCTTCGACGAGGGCTCGGCCGCCGGGGACCTTGTCTTCGACGAGGGCTCGGCCACCGGGGTCCTTTTCTTCGACGAGGGCTCGGCCGCCGGGGTCCTTTTCTTCGACGAGGGCTCGGCCGCCGGGGACCTTTTCTTCGACGAGGGATCGGCCGCCGGGGACCTTTTCTTCGACGAGGGCTCGGCCGCCGGGGTCCTTTTCTTCGACGAGGGCTCGGCCGCCGGGGTCCTTTTCTTCGACGAGGGCTCGGCCGCCGGGGACCTTTTCTTCGACGAGGGATCGGCCGCCGGGGTCCTTTTCTTCGACGAGGTCTCGGCTGCCGGGGACCTTTTCTTCGACGAGGGCTCGGCTGCCGGGTTCCTTTTCTTCGACGAGGGCTCGGCTGCCGGGTTCCTTTTCTTCGACGAGAGCTCGGCTGCCGGGTTCCTTTTCTTCGACGAGGGCTCGGCTGCCGGGGACCTTTTCTTCGACGAGGGCTCGGCTGCCGGGTTCCTTTTCTTCGACGAGGGCTCGGCTGCCGGGGACCTTTTCTTCGACAAGGGCTCGGCTGCCGGGTTCCTTTTCTTCGACGAGGGCTCGGCTGCCGGGGACCTTTTCTTCGACGAGGGCTCGGTTGCCGGTGTCCTTTTCTTCGACGAGGTCTCGGCCGCCGGGGACCTTTTCTTCGACGAGGGCTCGGCCGCCGGGGACCTTTTCTTCGACGAGGGCTCGGCCGCCGGGGTCCTTTTCTTCGACGAGGGCTCGGCCGCCGGGGACCTTTTCTTCGACGAGGGCTCGGCCGCCGGGGACCTTTTCTTCGACGAGGGTTCGGCCGCCGGGGTCCTTTTCTTCGACGAGGGCTCGGCCGCCGGGGTCCTTTTCTTCGACGAGGGCTCGTCCGCCGGGGACCTTTTCTTCGACGAGGGCTCGGCCGCCGGGGTCCTTTTCTTCGACGAGGGCTCGGCCGCCGGGGTCCTTTTCTTCGACGAGGGCTCGGCCGCCGGGGTCCTTTTCTTCGACGAGGGCTCGGCTGCCGGGGACCTTTTCTTCGACGAGGGCTCGGCTGCCGGGTTCCTTTTCTTTGACGAGGGCTCGGCTGCCGGGGACCTTTTCTTCGACGAGGGCTCGGCTGCCGGGTTCCTTTTCTTCGACGAGGGCTCGGCTGCCGGGGACCTTTTCTTCGACGAGGGCTCGGCCGCCGGGGACCTTTTCTTCGACGAGGGCTCGGCCGCCGGGGACCTTTTCTTCGACGAGGGCTCGGCCGCCGGGGTCCTTTTCTTCGACGAGGGCTCGGCCGCCGGGGACCTTTTCTTCGACGAGGGCTCGGCCGCCGGGGACCTTTTCTTCGACGAGGGCTCGGCCGCCGGGGTCCTTTTCTTCGACGAGGGCTCGGCCGCCGGGGACCTTTTCTTCGACGAGGGCTCGGCCGCCGGGGTCCTTTTCTTCGACGAGGGCTCGGCCGCCGGGGACCTTTTCTTCGACGAGGGCTCGGCCGCCGGGGTCCTTTTCTTCGACGAGGGCTCGGCCGCCGGGGACCTTTTCTTCGACGAGGGCTCGGCCGCCGGGGACCTTTTCTTCGACGAGGGCTCGGCCGCCGGGGACCTTTTCTTCGACGAGGGCTCGGCCGCCGGGGTCCTTTTCTTCGACGAGGGCTCGTCCGCCGGGCACCTTTTCTTCGACGAGGGCTCGGCCGCCGGGGTCCTTTTCTTCGACGAGGGCTCGGCCGCCGGGGACCTTTTCTTCGACGAGGGCTCGGCCGCCGGGGACCTTTTCTTCGACGAGGGCTCGGCCGCCGGGGTCCTTTTCTTCGACGAGGGCTCGGCCGCCGGGGACCTTTTCTTCGACGAGGGCTCGGCCGCCGGGGTCCTTTTCTTCGACGAGGGCTCGGCCGCCGGGGACCTTTTCTTCGACGAGGGATCGGCCGCCGGGGTCCTTTTCTTCGACGAGGTCTTGGCTGCCGGGGACCTTTTCTTCGACGAGGTCTCGGCTGCCGGGTTCCTTTTCTTCGACGAGGGCTCGGCTGCCGGGTTCCTTTTCTTCGACGAGGGCTCGGCTGCCGGGGACCTTTTCTTCGACGAGGGCTCGGCTGCCGGGTTCCTTTTCTTCGACGAGGGCTCGGCTGCCGGGGACCTTTTCTTCGACGAGGGCTCGGCTGCCGGGTTCCTTTTCTTCGACGAGGGCTCGGCTGCCGGGGACCTTTTCTTCGACGAGGGCTCGGCTGCCGGTGTCCTTTTCTTCGACGAGGTCTCGGCTGCCGGGGACCTTTTCTTCGACGAGGGCTCGGCTGCCGGGGACCTTTTCTTCGACGAGGGCTCGGCTGCCGGGGACCTCTTCTGCGACGAGGGCTCGGCTGCCGGGGACCTCTTCTGCGATGAGGGCTCGGCTGCCCCGGCCTTCTTCTGCGACGAGGGATCGGCTGCCTAAGAAAAAATTTTTCGACGAGGGCTCGTCTGCCGGGGACCTTTTCTTCGAAGAATGCTCGGCTGCTGGGTTCTTTTTCTTCGATGTGGGCTCGGCTGATGAAGAAAAAATTTTCGACGAGGGCTCGGCTGCCGGGGACCTTTTCTTCGACGAGGGCTCAGCTGCCGGGGACCTTTTCTTCGACGAGGGCTCGGCTGCCGGGGACCTTTTCTTCGACGAGGGCTCGGCTGCCGGGGTCCTTTTCTTCGACGAGGGCTCGGCCGCCGGGGACCTTTTCTTCGACGAGGGCTCGGCCGCCGGGGTCCTTTTCTGCGACGAGGGCTCGGCCGCCGGGGTCCTTTTCTTCGACGAGGGCTCGGCCGCCGGGGTCCTTTTCTTCGACGAGGGCTCGGCCGCCGGGGACCTTTTCTTCGACGAGGGCTCGGCCGCCGGGGACCTTTTCTTCGACGAGGGCTCGGCCGCCGGGGACCTTTTCTTCGACGAGGGCTCGGCCGCCGGGGACCTTTTCTTCGACGAGGGCTCGGCCGCCGGGGACCTTTTCTTCGACGAGGGCTCGGCCGCCGGGGACCTTTTCTTCGACGAGGGCTCGGCCGCCGGGGACCTTTTCTTCGACGAGGGCTCGGCCGCCGGGGTCCTTTTCTTCGACGAGGGCTCGGCCGCCGGGGACCTTTTCTTCGACGAGGGCTCGGCCGCCGGGGACCTTTTCTTCGACGAGGGCTCGGCCGCCGGTGTCCTTTTCTTCGACGAGGGCTCGGCCGCCGGGGACCTTTTCTTCGACGAGGGCTCGGCCGCCGGGGTCCTTTTCTTCGAAGAGGGCTCGGCCGCCGGGGACCTTTTCTTCGACGAGGGCTCGGCCGCCGGGGTCCTTTTCTTCGACGAGGGCTCGGCCGCCGGGGACCTTTTCTTCGACGAGGGCTCGGCAGCCGGGGACCTTTTCTTCGACGAGGGCTCGGCCGCCGGGGACCTTTTCTTCGACGAGGGCTCGGCCGCCGGGGACCTTTTCTTCGACGAGGGCTCGGCCGCCGGGGTCCTTTTCTTCGACGAGGGCTCGGCCGCCGGGGACCTTTTCTTCGACGAGGGCTCGGCCGCCGGGGACCTTTTCTTCGACGAGGGCTCGGCCGCCGGGGACCTTTTCTTCGACGAGGTCTCGGCCGCCGGGGACCTTTTCTTCGACGAGGTCTCGGCCGCCGGGGTCCTTTTCTTCGACGAGGGCTCGGCCGCCGGGGTCCTTTTCTTCGACGAGGGCTCGGCCGCCGGGGTCCTTTTCTTCGACGAGGGCTCGGCCGCCGGGGTCCTTTTCTTCGACGAGGGCTCGGCCGCCGGGGACCTTTTCTTCGACGAGGGCTCGGTCGTCGGGGACCTTTTCTTCGACGAGGGCTCGGCCGCCGGGGACCTTTTCTTCGACGAGGGCTCGGCCGCCGGGGTCCTTTTCTTCGACGAGGGCTCGGCCGCCGGGGACCTTTTCTTCGACGAGGGCTCGGCCGCCGGGGACCTTTTCTTCGACGAGGGCTCGGCCGCCGGGGTCCTTTTCTTCGACGAGGGCTTGGCCGCCGGGGTCCTTTTCTTCGACGAGGGCTCGGCCGCCGGGGACCTTTTCTTCGACGAGGGCTCGGCCGCCGGGGACCTTTTCTTCGACGAGGGCTCGGCCGCCGGGGACCTTTTCTTCGACGAGGGCTCGGCCGCCGGGGTCCTTTTCTTCGACGAAGGATCGGCTGCAAGGGACCTTTTATTCGACGAGTGCTCGGCCGCCGGGGACCTTTTCTTCGACGAGGGCTCGGCCGCCGGGGACCTTTTCTTCGACGAAGGCTCGGCCGCCGGGGTCCTTTTCTTCGACGAGGGCTCGGCCGCCGGGGACCTTTTCTTCGACGAAGGCTCGGCCGCCGGGGTCCTTTTCTTCGACGAGGGCTCGGCCGCCGGGGTCCTTTTCTTCGACGAGGGCTCGGCCGCCGGGGACCTTTTCTTCGACGAAGGCTCGGCTGCCGGCGTCCTTTTCTTCGACGAGGGCTCGGCTGCCGGGGACCTTTTCTTCGACGAAGGCTCGGCCGCCGGGGTCCTTTTCTTCGACGAGGGCTCGGCTGCCGGGGACCTTTTCTTCAACGAGGGCTCGGCTGCCGGGGACCTTTTCTTCGACGAAGGCTCGGCTGCCGGGGTCCATTTCTTCGACGAAGGATCGGCTGCAAGGGACCTTTTATTCGACGAGTGCTCGGCTGCCGGGGACCTTTTCTTCGACGAGGGCTCGGCTGCCGGGGACCTTTTCTTCGATGAGGGCTCGGCTGCTGAAGAAAATTTCTCGACGAGTGCTCGGCTGCCGGGGACTTTTTCTTCGAAGAAGGCTTGGCTGCCGTAGAAAAGATTTTCGACGAGGGCTCGGCTGCCGGGGACTTTTTCTTCGAAGAAGGCTTGGCTGCCGTAGAAAAGATTTTCGACGAGGGCTCGGCTGCCGGGGACCTTTTCTTCGACGAGGGCTCGGCTGCCAGGGACGTTTTCTTCGACGAGGGCTCGGCTGCCGGGGACCTATTCTTCGACGAAGGCTCGGCTGCTGAAGAAAATTTTTCGACGAGTGCTCGGCTGCCGGGGACCTTTTATTCGACGAAGGCTCGGCTGCCGAAGAAAAGATTTTCAACGAGGGCTCGGCTGCCGAAGAAAAAATTTTCAACCAGGGTTTGGCTGCCGGGGACCTTCCCATCGACGAGGGCTCGGTTGGTGAAGAAAACTTATAGATGAGTGCTCGGCTGCCGGGGACCTTTTCTTCGACGAGGGCTCGGCTGCCGGGGACCTTTTCTTCAACGAGGGCTCGGCTGCCGGGGACCTCTTCTTCGACGAGGGCTCGGCTGCCGGGAACCTTTTCTTCGTCGAGGGCTCGGATGCCGGGGACCTTTTCTTCGACGAGCGCTCGGCTAACGAAGAAAATTTTTCGACGAGTGCTCGGCTTCCGGGGGCCTTTTCTTCGACGACGACTCGGCTGCCGGGGACCTTTTCTTCGACGAGGGCTGGGCTGCCGGGGACCTTTTCTTCGACGAGGGCTGGGCTGCCGGGGACCTTTTCTTCGACGAGGGCTGGGCTGCCGGGGACCTTTTCTTCGACGAGGGCTGGGCTGCCGGGGACCTTTTCTTCGACGAGGGCTGGGCTGCCGGGGACCTTTTCTTCGACGAGGGTTGGGCTGCCAGGGACCTTTTCTTCGACGAGGGCTGGGCTGCCGGGGACCTTTTCTTCGACGAGGGCTGGGTTGCCGGGGACCTTTTCTTCGACGAGGGCTGGGCTGCCGGGGACCTTTTCTTCGACGAGGGCTGGGCTGCCGGGGACCTTTTCTTCGACGAGGGCTCGGCTGCCGGGGACTTTTTCTTCGAAGAAGGCTTGGCTGCCGTAGAAAATATCTTCGATGAGGGCTCGACTGCCAGGGACCTTTTCTTCGACGAAGGCTCGGCTGCCGGGGACCTTTTATTGGACGAAGCTTCGGCTGCCGAAGAAAAGATTTTCAACGAGGTCTCGGCTGCCGAAGAAAAAATTTTCAACCTGGGCTTGGCTGCCGGGGACCTTTTCTTCGACGAGGGCTCGGCTGCCGCAGAAAAATTTTTCAACGAGGGCTCGGTTGCCGAATTAAAAATTTTCGACGAAGTCTCTTCTGCCGGGGACCTTTTCTTCTATGAGGGATCGGCTGCCGGAGGAAAAATTTTCGACGAGGGCTCGGCTGCCGGGGACCTTCCCATCGACGAGGGCTCGGTTGGTGAAGAAAATTTATAGATGAGTGCTCGGCTGCCGGGGACCTTTTCTTCGACGAAGGCTCGGCTGCCGGGGTCCTTTTCTTCGACGAGGGCTCGGCTGCCGGGGACCTTTTCTTCGACGAGGGCTCGGCTGCCGGGGTCCTTTTCTTCGACGAGGGCTCGGCTGCCGGGGACCTTTTCTTCGACGAGGGCTCGGCTGCCGGGGTCCTTTTCTTCGACGAGGGCTCGGCTGCCGGGGACCTTTTCTTCGACGAGGGCTCGGCTGCCGGGGTCCTTTTCTTCGACGAGGGCTCGGCTGCCGGGGACCTTTTCTTCGACAAGGGCTCGGCCGCCGGGGTCCTTTTCTTCGACGAGGGCTCGGCCGCCGGTGTCCTTTTCTTCGACGAGGGCTCGGCCGCCGGGGACCTTTTCTTCAACGAGGGCTCGGCTGCCGGGGACCTCTTCTTCGACGAGGGCTCGGCTGCCGGGAACCTTTTCTTCGTCGAGGGCTCGGATGCCGGGGACCTTTTCTTCGACGAGCGCTCGGCTAACGAAGAAAATTTTTCGACGAGTGCTCGGCTTCCGGGGGCCTTTTCTTCGACGACGACTCGGCTGCCGGGGACCTTTTCTTCGACGAGGGCTGGGCTGCCGGGGACCTTTTCTTCGACGAGGGCTGGGCTGCCGGGGACCTTTTCTTCGACGAGGGCTGGGCTGCCGGGGACCTTTTCTTCGACGAGGGCTGGGCTGCCGGGGACCTTTTCTTCGACGAGGGCTGGGCTGCCGGGGACCTTTTCTTCGACGAGGGTTGGGCTGCCAGGGACCTTTTCTTCGACGAGGGCTGGGCTGCCGGGGACCTTTTCTTCGACGAGGGCTGGGTTGCCGGGGACCTTTTCTTCGACGAGGGCTGGGCTGCCGGGGACCTTTTCTTCGACGAGGGCTGGGCTGCCGGGGACCTTTTCTTCGACGAGGGCTCGGCTGCCGGGGACTTTTTCTTCGAAGAAGGCTTGGCTGCCGTAGAAAATATCTTCGACGAGGGCTCGGCCGCCGGGGTCCTTTTCTTCGACGAGGGCTCGGCTGCCGGGGACCTTTTCTTCAAAGAGGGCTCGGCCGCCGGGGTCCTTTTCTTCGACGAGGTCTTGGCTGCCGGGGACCTTTTCTTCGACGAGGGCTCGGCTGCCGGGTTCCTTTTCTTCGACGAGGGCTCGGCTGCCGGGTTCCTTTTCTTCGACGAGAGCTCGGCTGCCGGGTTCCTTTTCTTCGACGAGGGCTCGGCTGCCGGGGACCTTTTCTTCGACGAGGGCTCGGCTGCCGGGTTCCTTTTCTTCGACGAGGGCTCGGCTGCCGGGGACCTTTTCTTCGACGAGGGCTCGGCTGCCGGGTTCCTTTTCTTCGACGAGGGCTCGGCTGCCGGGGACCTTTTCTTCGACGAGGGCTCGGCTGCCGGTTTCCTTTTCTTCGACGAGGGCTCGGCTGCCGGGGACCTTTTCTTCGACGAGGGCTCGGCTGCCGGTGTCCTTTTCTTCGACGAGGTCTCGGCTGCCGGGGACCTTTTCTTCGACGAGGGCTCGGCTGCCGGGGACCTTTTCTTCGATGAGGGCTCGGCTGCCGGGGACCTCTTCTGCGACGAGGGCTCGGCTGCCGGGGACCTCTTCTGCGATGAGGGCTCGGCTGCCGCGGCCTTCTTCTGCGACGAGGGATCGGCTGCCTAAGAAAAAATTTTTCGACGAGGGCTCGTCTGCCGGGGACCTTTTCTTCGAAGAAGGCTCGGCTGCTGGGTTCTTTTTCTTCGATGTGGGCTCGGCTGATGAAGAAAAAATTTTCGACGAGGGCTCGGCTGCCGGGGACCTTTTCTTCGACGAGGGCTCAGCTGCCGGGGACCTTTTCTTCGACGAGGGCTCGGCTGCCGGGGACCTTTTCTTCGACGAGGGCTCGGCTGCCGGGGTCCTTTTCTTCGACGAGGGCTCGGCTGCCGGGGACCTTTTCTTCGACGAGGGCTCGGCCGCCGGGGTCCTTTTCTTCGACGAGGGCTCGGCCGCCGGGGACCTTTTCTTCGACGAGGGCTCGGCCGCCGGGGACCTTTTCTTCGACGAGGGCTCGGCCGCCGGGGTCCTTTTCTTCGACGAGGGCTCGGCCGCCGGGGACCTTTTCTTCGACGAGGGCTCGGCCGCCGGGGACCTTTTCTTCGACGAGGGCTCGGCCGCCGGGGTCCTTTTCTTCGACGAGGGCTCGGCCGCCGGGGACCTTTTCTTCGACGAGGGCTCGTCCGCCGGGGACCTTTTCTTCGACGAGGGCTCGGCCGCCAGGGACCTTTTCTTCGACGAGGTCTTGGCTGCCGGGGACCTTTTCTTCGACGAGGGCTCGGCTGCCGGGTTCCTTTTCTTCGACGAGGGCTCGGCTGCCGGGGACCTTTTCTTCGACGAGGGCTCGGCTGCCGGGTTCCTTTTCTTCGACGAGGGCTCGGCTGCCGGGGACCTTTTCTTCGACGAGGGCTCGGTTGCCGGTGTCCTTTTCTTCGACGAGGTCTCGGCTGCCGGGGACCTTTTCTTCGACGAGGGCTCGGCTGCCGGGGACCTTTTCTTCGACGAGGGCTCGGCTGCCGGGGACCTTTTCTTCGACGAGGGCTCGGCTGCCGGGGTCCTTTTCTTCGACGAGGGCTCGGCTGCCGGGGACCTTTTCTTCGACGAAGGCTCGGCTGCCGGGGTCCATTTCTTCGACGAAGGATCGGCTGCAAGGGACCTTTTATTCGACGAGTGCTCGGCTGCCGGGGACCTTTTCTTCGACGAGGGCTCGGCTGCTGGGGACCTTTTCTTCGATGAGGGCTCGGCTGCTGAAGAAAATTTCTCGACGAGTGCTCGGCTGCCGGGGACTTTTTCTTCGAAGAAGGCTTGGCTGCCGTAGAAAAGATTTTCGACGAGGGCTCGGCTGCCGGGGACTTTTTCTTCGAAGAAGGCTTGGCTGCCGTAGAAAAGATTTTCGACGAGGGCTCGGCTGCTGGGGACCTTTTCTTCGACGAGGGCTCGGCTGCCGGGGACCTCTTCTGCGATGAGGGCTCGGCTGCCGGGAACCTTTTTTTCGACGAGGGCTCGGCTGCCGGGGACCTTTTCTTCGATGAGGGCTCGGCTGCCGGGGACCTCTTCTGCGACGAGGGCTCGGCTGCCGGGGACCTCTTCTGCGATGAGGGCTCGGCTGCCGCGGCCTTCTTCTGCGACGAGTGATGGCTGCCTAAGAAAAAATTTTTCGACGAGGGCTCGTCTGCCGGGGACCTTTTCTTCGAAGAAGGCTCG
This sequence comes from Harpia harpyja, assembly GCF_026419915.1. Classification (NCBI taxonomy): domain Eukaryota; kingdom Metazoa; phylum Chordata; class Aves; order Accipitriformes; family Accipitridae; genus Harpia; species Harpia harpyja. The sequence goes on from NW_026293424.1 coordinate 472,101, forward strand.
GCTGCTGGGTTCTTTTTCTTCGATGTGGGCTCGGCTGATGAAGAAAAAATTTTCGACGAGGGCTCGGCTGCCGGGGACCTTTTCTTCGACGAGGGCTCAGCTGCCGGGGACCTTTTCTTCGACGAGGGCTCGGCTGCCGGGGACCTTTTCTTCGACGAGGGCTCGGCTGCCGGGGTCCTTTTCTTCGACGAGGGCTCGGCTGCCCGGGACCTTTTCTTCAACGAGGGCTCGGCCGCCGGGGTCCTTTTCTTCGACGAGGGCTCGGCCGCCGGGGACCTTTTCTTCGACGAGGGCTCGGCCGCCGGGGACCTTTTCTTCGACGAGGGCTCGGCCGCCGGGGACCTTTTCTTCGACGAGGGCTCGGCCGCCGGGGACCTTTTCTTCGACGAGGGCTCGGCCGCCGGGGTCCTTTTCTTCGACGAGGGCTCGGCCGCCGGGGACCTTTTCTTCGACGAGGGCTCGGCCGCCGGCGACCTTTTCTTCGACGAGGGCTCGGCCGCCGGGGTCCTTTTCTTCGACGAGGGCTCGTCCGCCGGGGACCTTTTCTTCGACGAGGGCTCGGCCGCCGGGGACCTTTTCTTCGACGAGGGCTCGGCCGCCGGGGTCCTTTTCTTCGACGAGGGCTCGTCCGCCGGGGACCTTTTCTTCGACGAGGTCTCGGCCGCCGGGGTCCTTTTCTTCGACGAGGGCTCGGCCGCCGGGGTCCTTTTCTTCGACGAGGGCTCGGCCGCCGGGGACCTTTTCTTCGACGAGGGCTCGGCCGCCGGGGACCTTTTCTTCGACGAGGGCTCGGCCGCCGGGGTCCTTTTCTTCGACGAGGGCTCGGCTGCCGGGGACCTTTTCTTCGACGAGGGCTCGGCGGCCGGGGTCCTTTTCTTCGACGAGGGCTCGGCCGCCGGGGACCTTTTCTTCGACGAGGGCTCGGCCGCCGGGGACCTTTTCTTCGACGAGGGCTCGGCTGCCGGGTTCCTTTTCTTCGATGTGGGCTCGGCTGCCGGGTTCCTTTTCTTCGACGAAAGCTCGGCTGCCGGGTTCCTTTTCTTCGACGAGGGCTCGGCTGCCGGGGACCTTTTCTTCGACGAGGGCTCGGCTGCCGGGTTCCTTTTCTTCGACGAGGGCTCGGCTGCCGGGGACCTTTTCTTCGACGAGGGCTCGGCTGCCGGGGACCTTTTCTTCGACGAGGGCTCGGCTGCCGGTTTCCTTTTCTTCGACGAGGGCTCGGCTGCCGGGGACCTTTTCTTCGACGAGGGCTCGGCTGCCGGTGTCCTTTTCTTCGACGAGGTCTCGGCTGCCGGGGACCTTTTCTTCGACGAGGGCTCGGCTGCCGGGGACCTTTTCTTCGACGAGGGCTCGGCTGCCGGGGACCTCTTCTGCGACGAGGGCTCGGCTGCCGGGGACCTCTTCTGCGATGAGGGCTCGGCTGCCGCGGCATTCTTCTGCGACGAGGGATCGGCTGCCTAAGAAAAAATTTTTCGACGAGGGCTCGTCTGCCGGGGACCTTTTCTTCGAAGAAGGCTCGGCTGCTGGGTTCTTTTTCTTCGATGTGGGCTCGGCTGATGAAGAAAAAATTTTCGACGAGGGCTCGGCTGCCGGGGACCTTTTCTTCGACGAGGGCTCAGCTGCCGGGGACCTTTTCTTCGACGAGGGCTCGGCTGCCGGGGACCTTTTCTTCGACGAGGGCTCGGCTGCCGGGGTCCTTTTCTTCGACGAGGGCTCGGCTGCCGGGGACCTTTTCTTCGACGAGGGCTCGGCCGCCGGGGTCCTTTTCTTCGACGAGGGCTCGGCGGCCGGGGACCTTTTCTTCGACGAGGGCTCGGCCGCCGGGGACCTTTTCTTCGACGAGGGCTCGGCCGCCGGGGACCTTTTCTTCGACGAGGGCTCGGCCGCCGGGGACCTTTTCTTCGACGAGTGCTCGGCCGCCGGGGACCTTTTCTTCGACGAGGGCTCGGCCGCCGGGGTCCTTTTCTTCGACGAGGGCTCGGCCGCCGGGGTCCTTTTCTTCGACGAGGGCTCGGCCGCCGGGGACCTTTTCTTCGACGAGGGCTCGGCCGCCGGGGACCTTTTCTTCGACGAGGGCTCGGCCGCCGGGGTCCTTTTCTTCGACGAGGGCTCGGCCGCCGGGGACCTTTTCTTCGACGAGGGCTCGGCCGCCGGGGACCTTTTCTTCGACGAGGGCTCGGCCGCCGGGGACCTTTTCTTCGACGAGGGCTCGGCCGCCGGGGACCTTTTCTTCGACGAGGGCTCGGCCGCCGGGGTCCTTTTCTTCGACGAGGGCTCGGCCGCCGGGGTCCTTTTCTTCGACGAGGGCTCGGCCGCCGGGGTCCTTTTCTTCGACGAGGGCTCGGCCGCCGGGGTCCTTTTCTTCGACGAGGGCTCGGCCGCCGGGGACCTTTTCTTCGACGAGGGCTCGGCCGCCGGGGTCCTTTTCTTCGACGAGGGCTCGGCCGCCGGGGACCTTTTCTTCGACGAGGGCTCGGCCGCCGGGGACCTTTTCTTCGACGAGGGCTCGGCCGCCGGGGTCCTTTTCTTCGACGAGGGCTCGGCCGCCGGGGTCGTTTTCTTCGACGAGGGCTCGGCCGCCGGGGACCTTTTCTTCGACGAGGGCTCGGCCGCCGGGGACCTTTTCTTCGACGAGGGCTCGGCCGCCGGGGTCCTTTTCTTCGACGAGGGCTCGGCCGCCGGGGACCTTTTCTTCGACGAGGGCTCGGCCGCCGGGGACCTTTTCTTCGACGAGGGCTCGGCCGCCGGGGTCCTTTTCTTCGACGAGGGGCTCGGCCGCCGGGGACCTTTTCTTCGACGAGGGCTCGGCCGCCGGGGTCCTTTTCTTCGACGAGGGCTCGGCCGCCGGGGACCTTTTCTTCGACGAGGGCTCGGCCGCCGGGGTCCTTTTCTTCGACGAGGGCTCGTCCGCCGGGGACCTTTTCTTCGACGAGGGCTCGGCCGCCGGGGTCCTTTTCTTCGACGAGGGCTCGGCCGCCGGGGACCTTTTCTTCGACGAGGGCTCGGCCGCCGGGGACCTTTTCTTCGACGAGGGCTCGGCCGCCGCGGTCCTTTTCTTCGACGAGGGCTCGGCCGCCGGGGTCCTTTTCTTCGACGAGGGCTCGGCCGCCGGGGTCCTTTTCTTCGACGAGGGCTCGGCCGCCGGGGACCTTTTCTTCGACGAGGGCTCGGCCGCTGGGGACCTTTTCTTCGACGAGGGCTCGGCCGCCGGGGTCCTTTTCTTCGACGAGGGCTCGGCCGCCGGGGACCTTTTCTTCGACGAGGGCTCGGCCGCCGGGGACCTTTTCTTCGATGAGGGCTCGGCCGCCGGGGACCTTTTCTTCGACGAGGGCTCGGCCGCCAGGGACCTTTTCTTCGACGAGGGCTCGGCCGCCGGGGTCCTTTTCTTCGACGAGGGCTCGGCCGCCGGGGTCCTTTTCTTCGACGAGGGCTCGGCCGCCGGGGACCTTTTCTTCGACGAGGGCTCGGCTGCCGGGGACCTTTTCTTCGACGAAGGCTCGGCCGCCGGGGTCCTTTTCTTCGACGAGGGCTCGGCTGCCGGGGACCTTTTCTTCAACGAGGGCTCATCTGCCGGGGACCTTTTCTTCGACGAAGGCTCGGCTGCCGGGGTCCATTTCTTCGACGAAGGATCGGCTGCAAGGGACCTTTTATTCGACGAGTGCTCGGCTGCCGGGGACCTTTTCTTCGACGAGGGCTCGGCTGCCGGGGACCTTTTCTTCGATGAGGGCTCGGCTGCTGAAGAAAATTTCTCGACGAGTGCTCGGCTGCCGGGGACTTTTTCTTCGAAGAAGGCTTGGCTGCCGTAGAAAAGATTTTCGACGAGGGCTCGGCTGCCGGGGACTTTTTCTTCGAAGAAGGCTTGGCTGCCGTAGAAAAGATTTTCGACGAGGGCTCGGCTGCCGGGGACCTTTTCTTCGACGAGGGCTCGGCTGCCGGGGACCTTTTCTTCGACGAAGGCTCGGCTGCTGAAGAAAATTTTTCGACGAGTGCTCGGCTGCCGGGGACCTTTTATTCGACGAAGGCTCGGCTGCCGAAGAAAAGATTTTCAACGAGGGCTCGGCTGCCGAAGAAAAAATTTTCGACGAGGGATCGGTTGCCGAATTAAAAATTTTCGACGGAGTCTCTGCTGCCGGGGACCTTTTCTTCGATGAGGGATCGGCTGCCGAAGGAAAAATTTTCGACGAGGGCTCGGCTGCCGGGGACCTTCCCATCGACGAGGGCTCGGTTGGTGAAGAAAACTTATAGATGAGTGCTCGGCTGCCGGGGACCTTTTCTTCGACGAGGGCTCGGCTGCTGGGGACCTTTTCTTCAACGAGGGCTTGGCTGCCGGGGACCTCTTCTTCGACGAGGGCTCGGCTGCCGGGAACCTTTTCTTCGTCGAGGGCTCAGATGCCGGGGACCTTTTCTTCGACGAGCGCTCGGCTAACGAAGAAAATTTTTCGACGAGTGCTCGGCTTCCGGGGGCCTTTTCTTCGACGACGACTCGGCTGCCGGGGACCTTTTCTTCGACGACGACTCGGCTGCCGGGGACCTTTTCTTCGACGAGGGCTGGGCTGCCGGGGACCTTTTCTTCGACGAGGGCTGGGCTGCCGGGGACCTTTTCTTCGACGAGGGCTGGGCTGCCCGGGACCTTTTCTTCGACGAGGGCTGGGCTGCCGGGGACCTTTTCTTCGACGAGGGCTGGGCTGCCGGGGACCTTTTCTTCGACGAGGGCTGGGCTGCCGGGGACCTTTTCTTCGACGAGGGCTGGGCTGCCGGGGACCTTTTCTTCGACGAGGGCTGGGCTGCCGGGGACCTTTTCTTCGACGAGGGCTGGGCTGCCGGGGACCTTTTCTTCGACGAGGGCTGGGCTGCCGGGGACCTTTTCTTCGACGAGGGCTCGGCTGCCGGGGACTTTTTCTTCGAAGAAGGCTTGGCTGCCGTGGAAAATATTTTCGATGAGGGCTCGACTGCCAGGGACCTTTTCTTCGACGAAGGCTCGGCTGCCGGGGACCTTTTATTGGACGAAGCTTCGGCTGCCGAAGAAAAGATTTTCAACGAGGGCTCGGCTGCCGAAGAAAAAATTTTCAACCAGGGCTTGGCTGCCGGGGACCTTTTCTTCGACGAGGGCTCGGCTGCCGAAGAAAAATTTTTCAACGAGGGCTCAGTTGCCGAATTAAAAATTTTCGACGAAGTCTCTTCTGCCGGGGACCTTTTCTTCGATGAGGGATCGGCTGCCGGAGGAAAAATTTTCGACGAGGGCTCGGCTGCCGGGGACCTTCCCATCGACGAGGGCTCGGTTGGTGAAGAAAATTTATAGATGAGTGCTCGGCTGCCGGGGACCTTTTCTTCGACGAGGGCTCGGCTGCCGGGGTCCTTTTCTTCGACGAGGGCTCGGCTGCCGGGGACCTTTTCTTCGACGAGGGCTCGGCGGCCGGGGTCCTTTTCTTCGACGAGGGCTCGGCTGCCGGGGGACCTTTTCTTCGACGAGGGCTCGGCTGCCGGGGTCCTTTTCTTCGACGAGGGCTGGGCTGCCGGGGACCTTTTCTTCGACGAGGGCTCGGCCGCCGGGGTCCTTTTCTTCGACGAGGGCTCGGCTGCCGGGGACCTTTTCTTCGACGAAGGCTCGGCCGCCGGGGTCCTTTTCTTCGACGAGGGCTCGGCCGCCGGGGACCTTTTCTTCGACGAAGGCTCGGCCGCCGGGGTCCTTTTCTTCGACGAAGGATCGGCTGCAAGGGACCTTTTATTCGACGAGTGCTCGGCCGCCGGGGACCTTTTCTTCGACGAGGGCTCGGCCGCCGGGGACCTTTTCTTCGACGAAGGCTCGGCCGCCGGGGTCCTTTTCTTCGACGAGGGCTCGGCCGCCGGGGACCTTTTCTTCGACGAAGGCTCGGCCGCCGGGGTCCTTTTCTTCGACGAGGTCTCGGCCGCCGGGGTCCTTTTCTTCGACGAGGGCTCGGCCGCCGGGGACCTTTTCTTCGACGAAGGCTCGGCCGCCGGGGTCCTTTTCTTCGACGAAGGCTCAGCTGCCGGGGTCCTTTTCTTCGACGAGGGCTCGGCTGCCGGGGACCTTTTCTTCGACGAAGGCTCGGCTGCCGGGGTCCTTTTCTTCGACGAGGGCTCGGCTGCCGGGGACCTTTTCTTCAACGAGGGCTCAGCTGCCGGGGACCTTTTCTTCGACGAAGGCTCGGCTGCCGGGGTCCATTTCTTCGACGAAGGATCGGCTGCAAGGGACCTTTTATTCGACGAGTGCTCGGCTGCCGGGGACCTTTTCTTCGACGAGGGCTCGGCTGCCGGGGACCTTTTCTTCGATGAGGGCTCGGCTGCTGAAGAAAATTTCTCGACGAGTGCTCGGCTGCCGGGGACTTTTTCTTCGAAGAAGGCTTGGCTGCCGTAGAAAAGATTTTCGACGAGGGCTCGGCTGCCGGGGACTTTTTCTTCGAAGAAGGCTTGGCTGCCGTAGAAAAGATTTTCGACGAGGGCTCGGCTGCCGGGGACCTTTTCTTCGACGAGGGCTCGGCTGCCGGGGACCTTTTCTTCGACGAAGGCTCGGCTGCTGAAGAAAATTTTTCGACGAGTGCTCGGCTGCCGGGGACCTTTTATTCGACGAAGGCTCGGCTGCCGAAGAAAAGATTTTCAACGAGGGCTCGGCTGCCGAAGAAAAAATTTTCAACCAGGGTTTGGCTGCCGGGGACCTTTTCTTCGACGAGGGCTCGGCTGCCGAAGAAAAATTTTTCGACGAGGGATCGGTTGCCGAATTAAAAATTTTCGACGGAGTCTCTGCTGCCGGGGACCTTTTCTTCGATGAGGGATCGGCTGCCGAAGGAAAAATTTTCGACGAGGGCTCGGCTGCCGGGGACCTTCCCATCGACGAGGGCTCGGTTGGTGAAGAAAACTTATAGATGAGTGCTCGGCTGCCGGGGACCTTTTCTTCGACGAGGGCTCGGCTGCCGGGGACCTTTTCTTCAACGAGGGCTCGGCTGCCGGGGACCTCTTCTTCGACGAGGGCTCGGCTGCCGGGAACCTTTTCTTCGACGAGCGCTCGGCTAACGAAGAAAATTTTTCGACGAGTGCTCGGCTTCCGGGGGCCTTCTCTTCGACGACGACTCGGCTGCCGGGGACCTTTTCTTCGACGACGACTCGGCTGCCGGGGACCTTTTCTTCGACGAGGGCTGGGCTGCCGGGGACCTTTTCTTCGACGAGGGCTGGGCTGCCGGGGACCTTTTCTTCGACGAGGGCTGGGCTGCCGGGGACCTTTTCTTCGACGAGGGCTGGGCTGCCGGGGACCTTTTCTTCGACGAGGGCTGGGCTGCCGGGGACCTTTTCTTCGACGAGGGCTGGGCTGCCGGGGACCTTTTCTTCGACGAGGGCTCGGCTGCCGGGGACCTTTTCTTCGACGAGGGCTGGGCTGCCGGGGACCTTTTCTTCGACGAGGGCTGGGCTGCCGGGGACCTTTTCTTCGACGAGGGCTGGGCTTCCGGGGACCTTTTCTTCGACGAGGGCTGGGCTGCCGGGGACCTTTTCTTCAACGAGGGCTGGGCTGCCGGGGACCTTTTCCTCGACGAGGGCTGGGCTGCCGGGGACCTTTTCTTCGACGAGGGCTCGGCTGCCGGGGACTTTTTCTTCGAAGAAGGCTTGGCTGCCGTAGAAAATATTTTCGATGAGGGCTCGACTGCCAGGGACCTTTTCTTCGACGAAGGCTCGGCTGCCGGGGACCTTTTATTGGACGAAGCTTCGGCTGCCGAAGAAAAGATTTTCAACGAGGGCTCGGCTGCCGAAGAAAAAATTTTCAACCAGGGCTTGGCTGCCGGGGACCTTTTCTTCGACGAGGGCTCGGCTGCCGAAGAAAAATTTTTCAACGAGGGCTCGGTTGCCGAATTAAAAATTTTCGACGAAGTCTCTTCTGCCGGGGACCTTTTCTTCGATGAGGGATCGGCTGCCGGAGGAAAAATTTTCGACGAGGGCTCGGCTGCCGGGGACCTTCCCATCGACGAGGGCTCGGTTGGTGAAGAAAATTTATAGATGAGTGCTCGGCTGCCGGGGACCTTTTCTTCGACGAAGGCTCGGCTGCCGGGGTCCTTTTCTTCGACGAGGGCTCGGCTGCCGGGGTCCTTTTCTTCGACGAGGGCTCGGCTGCCGGGGACCTTTTCTTCGACGAGGGCTCGGCTGCCGGGGTCCTTTTCTTCGACGAGGGCTCGGCTGCCGGGGACCTTTTCTTCGACGAGGGCTCGGCTGCCGGGGTCCTTTTCTTCGACGAGGGCTCGGCTGCCGGGGACCTCTTCTGCGATGAGGGCTCGGCTGCCGGGGACCTCTTCTGCGATGAGGGCTCGGCTGCCGCGGCATTCTTCTGCGACGAGGGATCGGCTGCCTAAGAAAAAATTTTTCGACGAGGGCTCGTCTGCCGGGGACCTTTTCTTCGAAGAAGGCTCGGCTGCTGGGTTCTTTTTCTTCGATGTGGGCTCGGCTGATGAAGAAAAAATTTTCGACGAGGGCTCGGCTGCCGGGGACCTTTTCTTCGACGAGGGCTCAGCTGCCGGGGACCTTTTCTTCGACGAGGGCTCGGCTGCCGGGGACCTTTTCTTCGACGAGGGCTCGGCTGCCGGGGTCCTTTTTTTCGACGAGGGCTCGGCTGCCGGGGACCTTTTCTTCGACGAGGGCTCGGCCGCCGGGGTCCTTTTCTTCGACGAGGGCTCGGCGGCCGGGGACCTTTTCTTCGACGAGGGCTCGGCCGCCGGGGACCTTTTCTTCGACGAGGGCTCGGCCGCCGGGGACCTTTTCTTCGACGAGGGCTCGGCCGCCGGGGACCTTTTCTTCGACGAGTGCTCGGCCGCCGGGGACCTTTTCTTCGACGAGGGCTCGGCCGCCGGGGTCCTTTTCTTCGACGAGGGCTCGGCCGCCGGGGACCTTTTCTTCGACGAGGGCTCGGCCGCCGGGGTCCTTTTCTTCGACGAGGGCTCGGCCGCCGGGGACCTTTTCTTCGACGAGGGCTCGGCCGCCGGGGACCTTTTCTTCGACGAGGGCTCGGCCGCCGGGGTCCTTTTCTTCGACGAGGGCTCGGCCGCCGGGGACCTTTTCTTCGACGAGGGCTCGGCCGCCGGGGACCTTTTCTTCGACGAGGGCTCGGCCGCCGGGGACCTTTTCTTCGACGAGGGCTCGGCCGCCGGGGACCTTTTCTTCGACGAGGGCTCGGCCGCCGGGGTCCTTTTCTTCGACGAGGGCTCGGCCGCCGGGGTCCTTTTCTTCGACGAGGGCTCGGCCGCCGGGGTCCTTTTCTTCGACGAGGGCTCGGCCGCCGGGGTCCTTTTCTTCGACGAGGGCTCGGCCGCCGGGGACCTTTTCTTCGACGAGGGCTCGGCCGCCGGGGTCCTTTTCTTCGACGAGGGCTCGGCCGCCGGGGACCTTTTCTTCGACGAGGGCTCGGCCGCCGGGGACCTTTTCTTCGACGAGGGCTCGGCCGCCGGGGTCCTTTTCTTCGACGAGGGCTCGGCCGCCGGGGTCGTTTTCTTCGACGAGGGCTCGGCCGCCGGGGACCTTTTCTTCGACGAGGGCTCGGCCGCCGGGGACCTTTTCTTCGACGAGGGCTCGGCCGCCGGGGTCCTTTTCTTCGACGAGGGCTCGGCCGCCGGGGACCTTTTCTTCGACGAGGGCTCGGCCGCCGGGGACCTTTTCTTCGACGAGGGCTCGGCCGCCGGGGTCCTTTTCTTCGACGAGGGCTCGGCCGCCGGGGACCTTTTCTTCGACGAGGGCTCGGCCGCCGGGGTCCTTTTCTTCGACGAGGGCTCGGCCGCCGGGGACCTTTTCTTCGACGAGGGCTCGGCCGCCGGGGTCCTTTTCTTCGACGAGGGCTCGTCCGCCGGGGACCTTTTCTTCGACGAGGGCTCGGCCGCCGGGGTCCTTTTCTTCGACGAGGGCTCGGCCGCCGGGGACCTTTTCTTCGACGAGGGCTCGGCCGCCGGGGACCTTTTCTTCGACGAGGGCTCGGCCGCCGCGGTCCTTTTCTTCGACGAGGGCTCGGCCGCCGGGGACCTTTTCTTCGACGAGGGCTCGGCCGCCGGGGTCCTTTTCTTCGACGAGGGCTCGGCCGCCGGGGTCCTTTTCTTCGACGAGGGCTCGGCCGCCGGGGACCTTTTCTTCGACGAGGGCTCGGCCGCTGGGGACCTTTTCTTCGACGAGGGCTCGGCCGCCGGGGTCCTTTTCTTCGACGAGGGCTCGGCCGCCGGGGACCTTTTCTTCGACGAGGGCTCGGCCGCCGGGGACCTTTTCTTCGATGAGGGCTCGGCCGCCGGGGACCTTTTCTTCGACGAGGGCTCGGCCGCCAGGGACCTTTTCTTCGACGAGGGCTCGGCCGCCGGGGTCCTTTTCTTCGACGAGGGCTCGGCCGCCGGGGTCCTTTTCTTCGACGAGGGCTCGGCCGCCGGGGACCTTTTCTTCGACGAGGGCTCGGCTGCCGGGGACCTTTTCTTCGACGAAGGCTCGGCCGCCGGGGTCCTTTTCTTCGACGAGGGCTCGGCTGCCGGGGACCTTTTCTTCAACGAGGGCTCATCTGCCGGGGACCTTTTCTTCGACGAAGGCTCGGCTGCCGGGGTCCATTTCTTCGACGAAGGATCGGCTGCAAGGGACCTTTTATTCGACGAGTGCTCGGCTGCCGGGGACCTTTTCTTCGACGAGGGCTCGGCTGCCGGGGACCTTTTCTTCGATGAGGGCTCGGCTGCTGAAGAAAATTTCTCGACGAGTGCTCGGCTGCCGGGGACTTTTTCTTCGAAGAAGGCTTGGCTGCCGTAGAAAAGATTTTCGACGAGGGCTCGGCTGCCGGGGACTTTTTCTTCGAAGAAGGCTTGGCTGCCGTAGAAAAGATTTTCGACGAGGGCTCGGCTGCCGGGGACCTTTTCTTCGACGAGGGCTCGGCTGCCGGGGACCTTTTCTTCGACGAAGGCTCGGCTGCTGAAGAAAATTTTTCGACGAGTGCTCGGCTGCCGGGGACCTTTTATTCGACGAAGGCTCGGCTGCCGAAGAAAAGATTTTCAACGAGGGCTCGGCTGCCGAAGAAAAAATTTTCGACGAGGGATCGGTTGCCGAATTAAAAATTTTCGACGGAGTCTCTGCTGCCGGGGACCTTTTCTTCGATGAGGGATCGGCTGCCGAAGGAAAAATTTTCGACGAGGGCTCGGCTGCCGGGGACCTTCCCATCGACGAGGGCTCGGTTGGTGAAGAAAACTTATAGATGAGTGCTCGGCTGCCGGGGACCTTTTCTTCGACGAGGGCTCGGCTGCTGGGGACCTTTTCTTCAACGAGGGCTTGGCTGCCGGGGACCTCTTCTTCGACGAGGGCTCGGCTGCCGGGAACCTTTTCTTCGTCGAGGGCTCAGATGCCGGGGACCTTTTCTTCGACGAGCGCTCGGCTAACGAAGAAAATTTTTCGACGAGTGCTCGGCTTCCGGGGGCCTTTTCTTCGACGACGACTCGGCTGCCGGGGACCTTTTCTTCGACGACGACTCGGCTGCCGGGGACCTTTTCTTCGACGAGGGCTGGGCTGCCGGGGACCTTTTCTTCGACGAGGGCTGGGCTGCCGGGGACCTTTTCTTCGACGAGGGCTGGGCTGCCCGGGACCTTTTCTTCGACGAGGGCTGGGCTGCCGGGGACCTTTTCTTCGACGAGGGCTGGGCTGCCGGGGACCTTTTCTTCGACGAGGGCTGGGCTGCCGGGGACCTTTTCTTCGACGAGGGCTGGGCTGCCGGGGACCTTTTCTTCGACGAGGGCTGGGCTGCCGGGGACCTTTTCTTCGACGAGGGCTGGGCTGCCGGGGACCTTTTCTTCGACGAGGGCTCGGCTGCCGGGGACTTTTTCTTCGAAGAAGGCTTGGCTGCCGTGGAAAATATTTTCGATGAGGGCTCGACTGCCAGGGACCTTTTCTTCGACGAAGGCTCGGCTGCCGGGGACCTTTTATTGGACGAAGCTTCGGCTGCCGAAGAAAAGATTTTCAACGAGGGCTCGGCTGCCGAAGAAAAAATTTTCAACCAGGGCTTGGCTGCCGGGGACCTTTTCTTCGACGAGGGCTCGGCTGCCGAAGAAAAATTTTTCAACGAGGGCTCAGTTGCCGAATTAAAAATTTTCGACGAAGTCTCTTCTGCCGGGGACCTTTTCTTCGATGAGGGATCGGCTGCCGGAGGAAAAATTTTCGACGAGGGCTCGGCTGCCGGGGACCTTCCCATCGACGAGGGCTCGGTTGGTGAAGAAAATTTATAGATGAGTGCTCGGCTGCCGGGGACCTTTTCTTCGACGAGGGCTCGGCTGCCGGGGTCCTTTTCTTCGACGAGGGCTCGGCTGCCGGGGACCTTTTCTTCGACGAGGGCTCGGCGGCCGGGGTCCTTTTCTTCGACGAGGGCTCGGCTGCCGGGGACCTTTTCTTCGACGAGGGCTCGGCTGCCGGGGTCCTTTTCTTCGACGAGGGCTGGGCTGCCGGGGACCTTTTCTTCGACGAGGGCTCGGCCGCCGGGGTCCTTTTCTTCGACGAGGGCTCGGCTGCCGGGGACCTTTTCTTCGACGAAGGCTCGGCCGCCGGGGTCCTTTTCTTCGACGAGGGCTCGGCCGCCGGGGACCTTTTCTTCGACGAAGGCTCGGCCGCCGGGGTCCTTTTCTTCGACGAAGGATCGGCTGCAAGGGACCTTTTATTCGACGAGTGCTCGGCCGCCGGGGACCTTTTCTTCGACGAGGGCTCGGCCGCCGGGGACCTTTTCTTCGACGAAGGCTCGGCCGCCGGGGTCCTTTTCTTCGACGAGGGCTCGGCCGCCGGGGACCTTTTCTTCGACGAAGGCTCGGCCGCCGGGGTCCTTTTCTTCGACGAGGTCTCGGCCGCCGGGGTCCTTTTCTTCGACGAGGGCTCGGCCGCCGGGGACCTTTTCTTCGACGAAGGCTCGGCCGCCGGGGTCCTTTTCTTCGACGAAGGCTCAGCTGCCGGGGTCCTTTTCTTCGACGAGGGCTCGGCTGCCGGGGACCTTTTCTTCGACGAAGGCTCGGCTGCCGGGGTCCTTTTCTTCGACGAGGGCTCGGCTGCCGGGGACCTTTTCTTCAACGAGGGCTCAGCTGCCGGGGACCTTTTCTTCGACGAAGGCTCGGCTGCCGGGGTCCATTTCTTCGACGAAGGATCGGCTGCAAGGGACCTTTTATTCGACGAGTGCTCGGCTGCCGGGGACCTTTTCTTCGACGAGGGCTCGGCTGCCGGGGACCTTTTCTTCGATGAGGGCTCGGCTGCTGAAGAAAATTTCTCGACGAGTGCTCGGCTGCCGGGGACTTTTTCTTCGAAGAAGGCTTGGCTGCCGTAGAAAAGATTTTCGACGAGGGCTCGGCTGCCGGGGACTTTTTCTTCGAAGAAGGCTTGGCTGCCGTAGAAAAGATTTTCGACGAGGGCTCGGCTGCCGGGGACCTTTTCTTCGACGAGGGCTCGGCTGCCGGGGACCTTTTCTTCGACGAAGGCTCGGCTGCTGAAGAAAATTTTTCGACGAGTGCTCGGCTGCCGGGGACCTTTTATTCGACGAAGGCTCGGCTGCCGAAGAAAAGATTTTCAACGAGGGCTCGGCTGCCGAAGAAAAAATTTTCAACCAGGGTTTGGCTGCCGGGGACCTTTTCTTCGACGAGGGCTCGGCTGCCGAAGAAAAATTTTTCGACGAGGGATCGGTTGCCGAATTAAAAATTTTCGACGGAGTCTCTGCTGCCGGGGACCTTTTCTTCGATGAGGGATCGGCTGCCGAAGGAAAAATTTTCGACGAGGGCTCGGCTGCCGGGGACCTTCCCATCGACGAGGGCTCGGTTGGTGAAGAAAACTTATAGATGAGTGCTCGGCTGCCGGGGACCTTTTCTTCGACGAGGGCTCGGCTGCCGGGGACCTTTTCTTCAACGAGGGCTCGGCTGCCGGGGACCTCTTCTTCGACGAGGGCTCGGCTGCCGGGAACCTTTTCTTCGACGAGCGCTCGGCTAACGAAGAAAATTTTTCGACGAGTGCTCGGCTTCCGGGGGCCTTCTCTTCGACGACGACTCGGCTGCCGGGGACCTTTTCTTCGACGACGACTCGGCTGCCGGGGACCTTTTCTTCGACGAGGGCTGGGCTGCCGGGGACCTTTTCTTCGACGAGGGCTGGGCTGCCGGGGACCTTTTCTTCGACGAGGGCTGGGCTGCCGGGGACCTTTTCTTCGACGAGGGCTGGGCTGCCGGGGACCTTTTCTTCGACGAGGGCTGGGCTGCCGGGGACCTTTTCTTCGACGAGGGCTGGGCTGCCGGGGACCTTTTCTTCGACGAGGGCTCGGCTGCCGGGGACCTTTTCTTCGACGAGGGCTGGGCTGCCGGGGACCTTTTCTTCGACGAGGGCTGGGCTGCCGGGGACCTTTTCTTCGACGAGGGCTGGGCTTCCGGGGACCTTTTCTTCGACGAGGGCTGGGCTGCCGGGGACCTTTTCTTCAACGAGGGCTGGGCTGCCGGGGACCTTTTCCTCGACGAGGGCTGGGCTGCCGGGGACCTTTTCTTCGACGAGGCCTCGGCTGCCGGGGACTTTTTCTTCGAAGAAGGCTTGGCTGCCGTAGAAAATATTTTCGATGAGGGCTCGACTGCCAGGGACCTTTTCTTCGACGAAGGCTCGGCTGCCGGGGACCTTTTATTGGACGAAGCTTCGGCTGCCGAAGAAAAGATTTTCAACGAGGGCTCGGCTGCCGAAGAAAAAATTTTCAACCAGGGCTTGGCTGCCGGGGACCTTTTCTTCGACGAGGGCTCGGCTGCCGAAGAAAAATTTTTCAACGAGGGCTCGGTTGCCGAATTAAAAATTTTCGACGAAGTCTCTTCTGCCGGGGACCTTTTCTTCGATGAGGGATCGGCTGCCGGAGGAAAAATTTTCGACGAGGGCTCGGCTGCCGGGGACCTTCCCATCGACAAGGGCTCGGTTGGTGAAGAAAATTTATAGATGAGTGCTCGGCTGCCGGGGACCTTTTCTTCGACGAAGGCTCGGCTGCCGGGGTCCTTTTCTTCGACGAGGGCTCGGCTGCCGGGGTCCTTTTCTTCGACGAGGGCTCGGCTGCCGGGGACCTTTTCTTCGACGAGGGCTCGGCTGCCGGGGTCCTTTTCTTCGACGAGGGCTCGGCTGCCGGGGACCTTTTCTTCGACGAGGGCTCGGCTGCCGGGGTCCTTTTCTTCGACGAGGGCTCGGCTGCCGGGGACCTTTTCTTCGACGAGGGCTCGGCTGCCGGGGACCTTTTCTTCGACGAGGGCTCGGCTGCCGGGGACCTTTTCTTCGACGAAGGCTCGGCTGCCGGGGTCCTTTTCTTCGACGAGGGCTCGGCTGCCGGGGACCTTTTCTTCGACGAGGGCTCGGCTGCCGGGGTCCTTTTCTTCGACGAGGGCTCGGCTGCCGGGGACCTTTTCTTCGACGAGGGCTCGGCTGCCGGGGTCCTTTTCTTCGACGAGGGCTCGGCTGCCGGGGTCCTTTTCTTCGACGAGGGCTCGGCTGCCGGGGTCCTTTTCTTCGACGAGGGCTCGGCTGCCGGGGACCTTTTCTTCGACGAGGGCTCGGCTGCCGGGGTCCTTTTCTTCGACGAGGGCTCGGCTGCCGGGGACCTTTTCTCCGACGAGGGCTCGGCTGCCGGGGTCCTTTTCTTCGACGAGGGCTCGGCTGCCGGGGTCCTTTTCTTCGACGAGGGCTCGGCTGCCGGGGACCTTTTCTTCGACGAGGGCTCGGCTGCCGGGGTCCTTTTCTTCGACGAGGGCTCGGCTGCCGGGGACCTTTTCTTCGACGAGGGCTCGGCTGCCGGGGACTTTTTCTTCGAAGAAGGCTTGGCTGCCGTAGAAAAGATTTTCGATGAGGGCTCGACTGCCAGGGACCTTTTCTTCGACGAAGGCTCGGCTGCCGGGGACCTTTTATTGGACGAAGCTTCGGCTGCCGAAGAAAAGATTTTCAACGAGGGCTCGGCTGCCGAAGAAAAAATTTTTAACCAGGGCTTGGCTGCCGGGGACCTTTTCTTCGACGAGGGCTCGGTTGCTGAAGAAAAATTTTTCAACGAGGGCTCGGTTGCCGAATTAAAAATTTTCAACGAAGTCTCTTCTGCCGGGGACCTTTTCTTCGACGAGGGCTCGGCTGCCGGGGTCCTTTTCTTCGACGAGGGCTCGGCTGCCGGGGACCTTTTCTTCGACGAGGGCTCGGCTGCCGGGGTCCTTTTCTTCGACGAGGGCTCGGCTGCCGGGGACCTTTTCTTCGACGAGGGCTCGTCTGCCGGGCACCTTTTCTTCAATGATGGCTCGGCTGCCGAAGAAAAAATTTTCGACGCGGGCTCGGCTGCCGGAGACCATTTCTTCGACGAGGGCTCGGCTGCCGGGGACCTTTACTTCAACGAGGGCTCGGCTGCCGAAGAAAAAATTTTCGACGAGGGCTCAGCTGCCGGGGACCTTTTCTTAGAAGAGGGCTCGGCTGCCGGGGACCTTTTCTTCGACGAGGGCTCGGCTGCCGGGGACCTTTTCTTCGACGAGGGCTCGGCTGCCGGGGACCTTTTCTTCGACGAAGGCTCGGCTGCTGAAGAAAATTTTTCGACGAGTGCTCGGCTGCCGGGGACCTTCCCATCGACGAGGGCTCGGTTGGTGAAGAAAATTTATAGATGAGTGCTCGGCTGCCGGGGACCTTTTCTTCGACGAGGGCTCGGCTGCCGGGGTCCTTTTCTTCGACGAGGGCTCGGCTGCCGGGGACCTTTTCTTCGACGAGGGCTCGGCTGCCGGGGACCTTTTCTTCGACGAGGGCTCGGCGGCCGGGGTCCTTTTCTTCGACGAGGGCTCGGCTGCCGGGGACCTTTTCTTCGACGAGGGCTCGGCTGCCGGGGTCCTTTTCTTCGACGAGGGCTCGGCTGCCGGGGACCTTTTCTTCGACGAGGGCTCGGCTGCCGGGGTCCTTTTCTTCGACGAGGGCTCGGCTGCCGGGGACCTTTTCTTCGACGAGGGCTCGGCTGCCGGGGACCTTTTCTTCGACGAGGGCTCGGCTGCCGGGGACCTTTTCTTCGACGAGGGCTCGGCTGCCGGGGTCCTTTTCTTCGACGAGGGCTCGGCTGCCGGGGTCCTTTTCTTCGACGAGGGCTCGGCTGCCGGGGACCTTTTCTTCGACGAGGGCTCGGCTGCCGGGGTCCTTTTCTTCGACGAGGGCTCAGCTGCCGGGGACCTTTTCTTCGACGAGGGCTCGGCTGCCGGGGTCCTTTTCTTCGACGAGGGCTCGGCTGCCGGGGACCTTTTCTTCGACGAGGGCTCGGCTGCCGGGGTCCTTTTCTTCGACGAGGGCTCGGCTGCCGGGTACTTTTTCTTCGAAGAAGGCTTGGCTGCCGTAGAAAAGATTTTCGATGAGGGCTCGACTGCCAGGGACCTTTTCTTCGACGAAGGCTCGGCTGCCGGGGACCTTTTATTGGACGAAGCTTTGGCTGCCGAAGAAAAGATTTTCAACGAGGGCTCGGCTGCCGAAGAAAAAATTTTTAACCAGGGCTTGGCTGCCGGGGACCTTTTCTTCGACGAGGGCTCGGCTGCCGAAGAAAAATTTTTCAACGAGGGCTCGGTTGCCGAATTAAAAATTTTCAACGAAGTCTCTTCTGCCGGGGACCTTTTCTTCGACGAGGGCTCGGCTGCCGGGGTCCTTTTCTTCGACGAGGGCTCGGCTGCCGGGGATCTTTTCTTCGACGAGGGCTCGGCTGCCGGGGTCCTTTTCTTCGAAGAGGGCTCGGCTGCCGGGGACCTCTTCTTCGACGAGGGCTCGTCTGCCGGGCACCTTTTCTTCAATGATGGCTCGGCTGCCGAAGAAAAAATTTTCGACGCGGGCTCGGCTGCCGGAGACCATTACTTCGACGAGGGCTCGGCTGCCGGGGACCTTTACTTCAACGAGGGCTCGGCTGCCGAAGAAAAAATTTTCGAAGAGGGCTCAGCTGCCGGGGACCTTTTCTTAGAAGAGGGCTCGGCTGCCGGGGTCCTTTTCTTCGACGAGGGCTCGGCTGCCGGGGACCTTTTCTTCGACGAGGGCTCGGCTGCCGGGGACCTT
The DNA here is from genome assembly GCF_026419915.1 of Harpia harpyja. Lineage (NCBI taxonomy): Eukaryota > Metazoa > Chordata > Aves > Accipitriformes > Accipitridae > Harpia > Harpia harpyja. Next base: position 490,116 of record NW_026293424.1, read on the forward strand.
TTCTTCGACGAAGGCTCGGCTGCTGAAGAAAATTTTTCGACGAGTGCTCGGCTGCCGGGGACCTTCCCATCGACGAGGGCTCGGTTGGTGAAGAAAATTTATAGATGAGTGCTCGGCTGCCGGGGACCTTTTCTTCGACGAGGGCTCGGCTGCCGGGGTCCTTTTCTTCGACGAGGGCTTGGCTGCCGGGGACCTTTTCTTCGACGAGGGCTCGGCTGCCGGGGACCTTTTCTTCGACGAGGGCTCGGCTGCCGGGGACCTTTTCTTCGACGAGGGCTCGGCTGCCGGGGACCTTTTCTTCGACGAGGGCTCGGCTGCCGGGGACCTTTTCTTCGACGAGGGCTCGGCTGCCGGGGACCTTTTCTTCGACGAGGGCTCGGCTGCCGGGGTCCTTTTCTTCGACGAGGGCTCGGCTGCCAGGGACCTTTTCTTCGACGAGGGCTCGGCTGCCGGGGTCCTTTTCTTCGACGAGGGCTCGGCTGCCCGGGACCTTTTCTTCGACGAGGGCTCGGCTGCCGGGGACCTTTTCTTCGACGAGGGCTCGGCTGCCGGGGACCTTTTCTTCGACGAGGGCTCGGCTGCCGGGGACCTTTTCTTCGACGAGGGCTCGGCTGCCGGGGACCTTTTCTTCGACGAGGGCTCGGCTGCCGGGCACCTTTTCTTCGACGAGGGCTCGGCTGCCGGGGTCCTTTTCTTCGACGAGGGCTCGGCTGCCGGGGACTTTTTCTTCGAAGAAGGCTTGGCTGCCGTAGAAAAGATTTTCGATGAGGGCTCGACTGCCAGGGACCTTTTCTTCGACGAAGGCTCGGCTGCCGGGGACCTTTTATTGGACGAAGCTTCGGCTGCCGAAGAAAAGATTTTCAACGAGGGCTCGGCTGCCGAAGAAAAAATTTTTAACCAGGGCTTGGCTGCCGGGGACCTTTTCTTCGACGAGGGCTCGGCTGCCGAAGAAAAATTTTTCAACGAGGGCTCGGTTGCCGAATTAAAAATTTTCAACGAAGTCTCTTCTGCCGGGGACCTTTTCTTCGACGAGGGCTCGGCTGCCGGGGTCCTTTTCTTCGACGAGGGCTCGGCTGCCGGGGATCTTTTCTTCGACGAGGGCTCGGCTGCCGGGGTCCTTTTCTTCGAAGAGGGCTCGGCTGCCGGGGACCTCTTCTTCGACGAGGGCTCGTCTGCCGGGCACCTTTTCTTCAATGATGGCTCGGCTGCCGAAGAAAAAATTTTCGACGCGGGCTCGGCTGCCGGAGACCATTACTTCGACGAGGGCTCGGCTGCCGGGGACCTTTACTTCAACGAGGGCTCGGCTGCCGAAGAAAAAATTTTCGAAGAGGGCTCAGCTGCCGGGGACCTTTTCTTAGAAGAGGGCTCGGCTGCCGGGGTCCTTTTCTTCGACGAGGGCTCGGCTGCCGGGGACCTTTTCTTCGACGAGGGCTCGGCTGCCGGGGACCTTTTCTTCGACGAAGGCTCGGCTGCTGAAGAAAATTTTTCGACGAGTGCTCGGCTGCCGGGGACCTTCCCATCGACGAGGGCTCGGTTGGTGAAGAAAATTTATAGATGAGTGCTCGGCTGCCGGGGACCTTTTCTTCGACGAGGGCTCGGCTGCCGGGGTCCTTTTCTTCGACGAGGGCTTGGCTGCCGGGGACCTTTTCTTCGACGAGGGCTCGGCTGCCGGGGACCTTTTCTTCGACGAGGGCTCGGCTGCCGGGGACCTTTTCTTCGACGAGGGCTCGGCTGCCGGGGACCTTTTCTTCGACGAGGGCTCGGCTGCCGGGGACCTTTTCTTCGACGAGGGCTCGGCAGCCGGGGACCTTTTCTTCGACGAGGGCTCGGCTGCCGGGGTCCTTTTCTTCGACGAGGGCTCGGCTGCCGGGGACCTTTTCTTCGACGAGGGCTCGGCTGCCGGGGTCATTTTCTTCGACGAGGGCTCGGCTGCCAGGGACCTTTTCTTCGACGAGGGCTCGGCTGCCGGGGTCCTTTTCTTCGACGAGGGCTCGGCTGCCCGGGACCTTTTCTTCGACGAGGGCTCGGCTGCCGGGGACCTTTTCTTCGACGAGGGCTCGGCTGCCGGGGACCTTTTCTTCGACGAGGGCTCGGCTGCCGGGGTCCTTTTCTTCGACGAGGGCTCGGCTGCCGGGGACCTTTTCTTCGACGAGGGCTCGGCTGCCGGGGTCCTTTTCTTCGACGAGGGCTCGGCTGCCGGGGACCTTTTCTTCGACGAGGGCTCGGCTGCCGGGGTCCTTTTCTTCGACGAGGGCTCGGCTGCCGGGGACCTTTTCTTCGACGAGGGCTCGGCTGCCGGGGTCCTTTTCTTCGACGAGGGCTCGGCTGCCGGGGACCTTTTCTTCGACGAGGGCTCGGCTGCCGGGGTCCTTTTCTTCGACGAGGGCTCGGCTGCCGGGGACCTTTTCTTCGACGAGGGCTCGGCTGCCGGGGTCCTTTTCTTCGACGAGGGCTCGGCTGCCGGGGACCTTTTCTTCGACGAGGGCTCGGCGGCCGGGGTCCTTTTCTTCGACGAGGGCTCGGCTGCCGGGGACCTTTTCTTCGACGAGGGCTCGGCTGCCGGGGACCTTTTCTTCGACGAGGGCTCGGCTGCCGGGGTCCTTTTCTTCGACGAGGGCTCGGCTGCCGGGGACCTTTTCTTCGACGAGGGCTCGGCTGCCGGGGTCCTTTTCTTCGACGAGGGCTCGGCTGCCGGGGACCTTTTCTTCGACGAGGGCTCGGCTGCCGGGGACCTTTTCTTCGACGAGGGCTCGGCTGCCGGGGTCCTTTTCTTCGACGAGGGCTCGGCTGCCGGGGACCTTTTCTTCGACGAGGGCTCAGCTGCCGGGGTCCTTTTCTTCGACGAGGGCTCGGCTGCCGGGGTCCTTTTCTTCGACGAGGGCTCGGCTGCCGGGGTCCTTTTCTTCGACGAGGGCTCGGCTGCCGGGGACCTTTTCTTCGACGAGGGCTCGGCTGCCGGGGTCCTTTTCTTCGACGAGGGCTCGGCTGCCGGGGACCTTTTCTTCGACGAGGGCTCGGCTGCCGGGGTCCTTTTCTTCGACGAGGGCTCGGCTGCCGGGGACCTTTTCTTCGACGAGGGCTCGGCTGCCGGGGACCTTTTCTTCGACGAGGGCTCGGCTGCCGGGGTCCTTTTCTTCGACGAGGGCTCGGCTGCCGGGGACCTTTTCTTCGACGAGGGCTCGGCTGCCGGGGTCCTTTTCTTCGACGAGGGCTCGGCTGCCGGGGTCCTTTTCTTCGACGAGGGCTCGGCTGCCGGGGTCCTTTTCTTCGACGAGGGCTCGGCTGCCGGGGACCTTTTCTTCGACGAGGGCTCGGCTGCCGGGGTCCTTTTCTTCGACGAGGGCTCGGCTGCCGGGGACCTTTTCTTCGACGAGGGCTCGGCTGCCGGGGTCCTTTTCTTCGACGAGGGCTCGGCTGCCGGGGACCTTTTCTTCGACGAGGGCTCGGCTGCCGGGGTCCTTTTCTTCGACGAGGGCTCGGCTGCCGGGGACCTTTTCTTCGACGAGGGCTCGGCTGCCGGGGTCCTTTTCTTCGACGAGGGCTCGGCTGCCGGGGACCTTTTCTTCGACGAGGGCTCGGCCGCCGGGGACCTTTTCTTCGACGAGGGCTCGGCCGCCGGGGACCTTTTCTTCGACGAGGGCTCGGCCGCCGGGGACCTTTTCTTCGACGAGGGCTCGGCCGCCGGGGTCCTTTTCTTCGACGAGGGCTCGGCTGCGGGGGACCTTTTATTGGACGAAGCTTCGGATGCCGAAGAAAAGATATCAACGAGGGCTCGGCTGCCGAAGAAAAAATTTTCAACCAGGGCTTGGCTGCCGGGGACCTTTTCTTCGACGAGGGCTCGGCTGCCGAAGAAAAATTTTTCAACGAGGGCTCGGTTGCCGAATTAAAAATTTTCGACGAAGTCTCTTCTGCCGGGGACCTTTTCTTCGACGAGGGCTCGGCTGCCGGGGTCCTTTTCTTCGACGAGGGCTCGGCTGCCGGGGACCTTTTCTTCGACGAGGGCTCGTCTGCCGGGCACCTTTTCTTCAATGATGGCTCGGCTGTCGAAGAAAAAATTTTCGACGCGGACTCGGCTGCCGGAGACCATTTCTTCGACGAGGGCTCGGCTGCCGGGGACCTTGTCTTCGACGAGGGCTCGGCTGCTGAAGAAAATTTTTCGACGAGTGCTCGGCTGCCGGGGACCTTCCCATCGACGAGGGCTCGGTTGGTGAAGAAAATTTATAGATGAGTGCTCGGCTGCCGGGGTCTTTTTCTTCGACGAGGGCTCGGCTGCCGGGGACCTTTTCTTCGACGAGGGCTCGGCTGCCGGGGTCCTTTTCTTCGACGAGGGCTCGGCTGCCGGGGACCTTTTCTTCGACGAGGGCTCGGATGCCGGGGTCCTTTTCTTCGACGAGGGCTCGGCTGCCGGGGACCTTTTCTTCGACGAGGGCTCGGCTGCCGGGGACCTTTTCTTCGACGAGGGCTCGGCTGCCGGGGTCCTTTTCTTCGACGAGGGCTCGGCTGCCGGGGACCTTTTCTTCGACGAGGGCTCGGCTGCCGGGGTCCTTTTCTTCGACGAGGGCTCGGCTGCCGGGGACCTTTTCTTCGACGAGGGCTCGGCTGCCGGGGTCCTTTTCTTCGACGAGGGCTCGGCTGCCGGGGACCTTTTCTTCGACGAGGGCTCGGCTGCCGGGGACCTTTTCTTCGACGAGGGCTCGGCTGCCGGGGACCTTTTCTTCGACGAGGGCTCGGCTGCCGGGGTCCTTTTCTTCGACGAGGGCTCGGCTGCCGGGGACCTTTTCTTCGACGAGGGCTCGGCTGCCGGGGTCCTTTTCTTCGAAGAGGGCTCGGCTGCCGGGGACCTTTTCTTCGACGAGGGCTCGGCTGCCGGGGACCTTTTCTTCGACGAGGGCTCGGCTGCCGGGGACCTTTTCTTCGACGAGGGCTCGGCTGCCGGGGTCCTTTTCTTCGACGAGGGCTCGGCTGCCGGGGACCTTTTCTTCGACGAGGGCTCGGCTGCCGGGGTCCTTTTCTTCGACGAGGGCTCGGCTGCCGGGGTCCTTTTCTTCGACGAGGGCTCGGCTGCCGGGGACCTTTTCTTCGACGAGGGCTCGGCTGCCGGGGTCCTTTTCTTCGACGAGGGCTCGGCTGCCGGGGACCTTTTCGTCGACGAGGGCTCGGATGCCGGGGTCCTTTTCTTCGACGAGGGCTCGGCTGCCGGGGACCTTTTCTTCGACGAGGGCTCGGCTGCCGGGGTCCTTTTCTTCGACGAGGGCTCGGCTGCCGGGGACCTTTTCTTCGACGAGGGCTCGGCTGCCGGGGTCCTTTTCTTCGACGAGGGCTCGGCTGCCGGGGACCTTTTCTTCGACGAGGGCTCGGCTGCCGAGGTCCTTTTCTTCGACGAGGGCTCGGCTGCCGGGGTCCTTTTCTTCGACGAGGGCTCGGCTGCCGGGGTCCTTTTCTTCGACGAGGGCTCGGCTGCCGGGGACCTTTTCTTCGACGAGGGCTCGGCGGCCGGGGTCCTTTTCTTCGACGAGGGCTCGGCTGCCGGGGACCTTTTCTTCGACGAGGGCTCGGCGGCCGGGGTCCTTTTCTTCGACGAGGGCTCGGCTGCCGGGGACCTTTTCTTCGACGAGGGCTCGGCTGCCGGGGTCCTTTTCTTCGACGAGGGCTCGGCTGCCGGGGTCCTTTTCTTCGACGAGGGCTCGGCTGCCGGGGTCCTTTTCTTCGACGAGGGCTCGGCTGCCGGGGTCCTTTTCTTCGACGAGGGCTCGGCTGCCGGGGTCCTTTTCTTCGACGAGGGCTCGGCTGCCGGGGACCTTTTCTTCGACGAGGGCTCGGCTGCCGGGGTCCTTTTCTTCGACGAGGGCTCGGCTGCCGGGGTCCTTTTCTTCGACGAGGGCTCGGCTGCCGGGGACCTTTTCTTCGACGAGGGCTCGGCTGCCGGGGACCTTTTCTTCGACGAGGGCTCGGCTGCCGGGGTCCTTTTCTTCGACGAGGGCTCGGCTGCCGGGGACCTTTTCTTCGACGAGGGCTCGGCTGCCGGGGTCCTTTTCTTCGACGAGGGCTCGGCTGCCGGGGTCCTTTTCTTCGACGAGGGCTCGGCTGCCGGGGACCTTTTCTTCGACGAGGGCTCGGCTGCCGGGGTCCTTTTCTTCGACGAGGGCTCGGCTGCCGGGGACCTTTTCTTCGACGAGGGCTCGGCTGCCGGGGTCCTTTTCTTCGACGAGGGCTCGGCTGCCGGGGACCTTTTCTTCGACGAGGGCTCGGCTGCCGGGGTCCTTTTCTTCGACGAGGGCTCGGCCGCCGGGGACCTTTTCTTCGACGAGGGCTCGGCCGCCGGGGACCTTTTCTTCGACGAGGGCTCGGCCGCCGGGGACCTTTTCTTCGACGAGGGCTCGGCCGCCGGGGTCCTTTTCTTCGACGAGGGCTCGGCTGCCGGGGACTTTTTCTTCGAAGAAGGCTTGGCTGCCGTAGAAAAGATTTTCGATGAGGGCTCGACTGCCAGGGACCTTTTCTTCGACGAAGGCTCGGCTGCCGGGGACCTTTTATTGGACGAAGCTTCGGCTGCCGAAGAAAAGATTTTCAACGAGGGCTCGGCTGCCGAAGAAAAAATTTTTAACCAGGGCTTGGCTGCCGGGGACCTTTTCTTCGACGAGGGCTCGGCTGCCGATGAAAAATTTTTCAACGAGGGCTCGGTTGCCGAATTAAAAATTTTCAACGAAGTCTCTTCTGCCGGGGACCTTTTCTTCGACGAGGGCTCGGCTGCCGGGGTCCTTTTCTTCGACGAGGGCTCGGCTGCCGGGGATCTTTTCTTCGACGAGGGCTCGGCTGCCGGGGTCCTTTTCTTCGAAGAGGGCTCGGCTGCCGGGGACCTCTTCTTCGACGAGGGCTCGTCTGCCGGGCACCTTTTCTTCAATGATGGCTCGGCTGCCGAAGAAAAAATTTTCGACGCGGGCTCGGCTGCCGGAGACCATTTCTTCGACGAGGGCTCGGCTGCCGGGGACCTTTACTTCAACGAGGGCTCGGCTGCCGAAGAAAAAATTTTCGAAGAGGGCTCAGCTGCCGGGGACCTTTTCTTAGAAGAGGGCTCGGCTGCCGGGGTCCTTTTCTTCGACGAGGGCTCGGCTGCCGGGGACCTTTTCTTCGACGAGGGCTCGGCTGCCGGGGACATTCCCATCGACGAGGGCTCGGTTGGTGAAGAAAATTTTTCGACGAGTGCTCGGCTGCCGGGGACCTTCCCATCGACGAGGGCTCGGTTGGTGAAGAAAATTTATAGATGAGTGCTCGGCTGCCGGGGACCTTTTCTTCGACGAGGGCTCGGCTGCCGGGGTCCTTTTCTTCGACGAGGGCTCGGCTGCCGGGGACCTTTTCTTCGACGAGGGCTCGGCTGCCGGGGACCTTTTCTTCGACGAGGGCTCGGCTGCCGGGGACCTTTTCTTCGACGAGGGCTCGGCTGCCGGGGACCTTTTCTTCGACGAGGGCTCGGCTGCCGGGGACCTTTTCTTCGACGAGGGCTCGGCTGCCGGGGACCTTTTCTTCGACGAGGGCTCGGCTGCCGGGGACCTTTTCTTCGACGAGGGCTCGGCTGCCGGGGACCTTTTCTTCGACGAGGGCTCGGCTGCCGGGGACCTTTTCTTCGACGAGGGCTCGGCTGCCGGGGACCTTTTCTTCGACGAGGGCTCGGCCGCCGGGGACCTTTTCTTCGACGAGGGCTCGGCCGCCGGGGACCTTTTCTTCGACGAGGGCTCGGCCGCCGGGGTCCTTTTCTTCGACGAGGGCTCGGCCGCCGGGGACCTTTTCTTCGACGAGGGCTCGGCCGCCGGGGACCTTTTCTTCGACGAGGGCTCGGCCGCCGGGGTCCTTTTCTTCGACGAGGGCTCGGCTGCCGGGGACCTTTTCTTCGACGAGGGCTCGGCTGCCGGGGTCCTTTTCTTCGACGAGGGCTCGGCTGCCGGGGACCTTTTCTTCGACGAGGGCTCGGCTGCCGGGGACCTTTTCTTCGACGAGGGCTCGGCTGCCGGGGTCCTTTTCTTCGACGAGGGTTCGGCTGCCGGGCTCCTTTTCTTCGACGAGGGCTCGGCTGCCGGGGACCTTTTCTTCGACGAGGGCTCGGCTGCCGGGGACCTTTTCTTCGACGAGGGCTCGGCTGCCGGGGACCTTTTCTTCGACGAGGGCTCGGCTGCCGGGGTCCTTTTCTTCGACGAGGGCTCGGCTGCCGGGGACCTTTTCTTCGACGAGGGCTCGGCTGCCGGGGACCTTTTCTTCGACGAGGGCTCGGCTGCCGGGGACCTTTTCTTCGACGAGGGCTCGGCTGCCGGGGACCTTTTCTTCGACGAGGGCTCGGCTGCCGGGGTCCTTTTCTTCGACGAGGGCTCGGCTGCCGGGGTCCTTTTCTTCGACGAGGGCTCGGCTGCCGGGGACCTTTTCTTCGACGAGGGCTCGGCTGCCGGGGTCCTTTTCTTCGACGAGGGCTCGGCTGCCGGGGACCTTTTCTTCGACGAGGGCTCGGCTGCCGGGGACCTTTTCTTCGACGAGGGCTCGGCTGCCGGGGACCTTTTCTTCGACGAGGGCTCGGCTGCCGGGGACCTTTCCTTCGACGAGGGCTCGGCTGCCGGGGACCTTTTCTTCGACGAGGGCTCGGCTGCCGGGGTCCTTTTCTTCGACGAGGGCTCGGCTGCCGGGGACCTTTTCTTCGACGAGGGCTCGGCTGCCGGGGACCTTTCCTTCGACGAGGGCTCGGCTGCCGGGGACCTTTCCTTCGACGAGGGCTCGGCTGCCGGGGACCTTTTCTTCGACGAGGTCTCGGCTGCCGGGGACCTTTTCTTCGACGAGGGCTCGGCTGCCGGGGACCTTTTCTTCGACGAGGGCTCGGCTGCCGGGGTCCTTTTCTTCGACGAGGGCTCGGCTGCCGGGGACCTTTTCTTCGACGAGGGCTCGGCTGCCGGGGACCTTTTCTTCGACGAGGGCTCGGCTGCCGGGGACCTTTTCTTCGACGAGGGCTCGGCTGCCGGGGACCTTTTCTTCGACGAGGGCTCGGCTGCCGGGGTCCTTTTCTTCGACGAGGGCTCGGCTGCCGGGGACCTTTTCTTCGACGAGGGCTCGGCTGCCGGGGTCCTTTTCTTCGACGAGGGCTCGGCTGCCGGGGACCTTTTCTTCGACGAGGGCTCGGCTGCCGGGGACCTTTTCTTCGACGAGGGCTCGGCTGCCGGGGACCTTTTCTTCGACGAGGGCTCGGCTGCCGGGGACCTTTTCTTCGACGAGGGCTCGGCTGCCGGGGACCTTTTCTTCGACGAGGGCTCGGCTGCCGGGGTCCTTTTCTTCGACGAGGGCTCGGCTGCCGGGGTCCTTTTCTTCGACGAGGGCTCGGCTGCCGGGGACCTTTTTGTTCGACGAGGGCTCGGCTGCCGGGGACCTTTTCTTCGACGAGGGCTCGGCTGCCGGGGACCTTTTCTTCGACGAGGGCTCGGCTGCCGGGGACCTTTTCTTCGACGAGGGCTCGGCTGCCGGGGTCCTTTTCTTCGACGAGGGCTCGGCTGCCGGGGACCTTTTCTTCGACGAGGGCTCGGCTGCCGGGGACCTTTTCTTCGACGAGGGCTCGGCTGCCGGGGACCTTTTCTTCGACGAGGGCTCGGCTGCCGGGGTCCTTTTCTTCGACGAGGGCTCGGCTGCCGGGGACCTTTTCTTCGACGAGGGCTCGGCTGCCGGGGTCCTTTTCTTCGACGAGGGCTCGGCTGCCGGGGACCTTTTCTTCGACGAGGGCTCGGCTGCCGGGGACCTTTTCTTCGACGAGGGCTCGGCTGCCGGGGTCCTTTTCTTCGACGAGGGCTCGGCTGCCGGGGACCTTTTCTTCGACGAGGGCTCGGCTGCCGGGGACCTTTTCTTCGACGAGGGCTCGGCTGCCGGGGACCTTTTCTTCGACGAGGGCTCGGCTGCCGGGGACCTTTTCTTCGACGAGGGCTCGGCTGCCGGGGACCTTTTCTTCGACGAGGGCTCGGCTGCCGGGGACCTTTTCTTCGACGAGGGTTCGGCTGCCGGGGTCCTTTTCTTCGACGAGGGCTCGGCTGCCGGGGACCTTTTCTTCGACGAGGGCTCGGCTGCCGGGGACCTTTTCTTCGACGAGGGCTCGGCTGCCGGGGACCTTTTCTTCGACGAGGGCTCGGCTGCCGGGGACCTTTTCTTCGACGAGGGCTCGGCTGCCGGGGACCTTTTCTTCGACGAGGGCTCGGCTGCCGGGGACCTTTTCTTCGACGAGGGCTCGGCTGCCGGGGTCCTTTTCTTCGACGAGGGCTCGGCTGCCGGGGACCTTTTCTTCGACGAGGGCTCGGCTGCCGGGGACCTTTTCTTCGACGAGGGCTCGGCTGCCGGGGTCCTTTTCTTCGACGAGGGCTCGGCTGCCGGGGACCTTTTCTTCGACGAGGGCTCGGCTGCCGGGGTCCTTTTCTTCGACGAGGGCTCGGCTGCCGGGGACCTTTTCTTCGACGAGGGCTCGGCTGCCGGGGACCTTTTCTTCGACGAGGGCTCGGCTGCCGGGGACCTTTTCTTCGACGAGGGCTCGGCTGCCGGGGACCTTTTCTTCGACGAGGGCTCGGCTGCCGGGGTCCTTTTCTTCGACGAGGGCTCGGCTGCCGGGGACCTTTTCTTCGACGAGGGCTCGGCTGCCGGGGACCTTTTCTTCGACGAGGGCTCGGCTGCCGGGGTCCTTTTCTTCGACGAGGGCTCGGCTGCCGGGGACCTTTTCTTCGACGAGGGCTCGGCTGCCGGGGTCCTTTTCTTCGACGAGGGCTCGGCTGCCGGGGACCTTTTCTTCGACGAGGGCTCGGCTGCCGGGGTCCTTTTCTTCGACGAGGGCTCGGCTGCCGGGGACCTTTTCTTCGACGAGGGCTCGGCTGCCGGGGTCCTTTTCTTCGACGAGGGCTCGGCTGCCGGGGACCTTTTCTTCGACGAGGGCTCGGCTGCCGGGGACCTTTTCTTCGACGAGGGCTCGGCTGCCGGGGACCTTTTCTTCGACGAGGGCTCGGCTGCCGGGGTCCTTTTCTTCGACGAGGGCTCGGCTGCCGGGGACCTTTTCTTCGACGAGGGCTCGGCTGCCGGGGACCTTTTCTTCGACGAGGGCTCGGCTGCCGGGGTCCTTTTCTTCGACGAGGGCTCGGCTGCCGGGGACCTTTTCTTCGACGAGGGCTCGGCTGCCGGGGTCCTTTTCTTCGACGAGGGCTCGGCTGCCGGGGACCTTTTCTTCGACGAGGGCTCGGCTGCCGGGGACCTTTTCTTCGACGAGGGCTCGGCTGCCGGGGTCCTTTTCTTCGACGAGGGCTCGGCTGCCGGGGACCTTTTCTTCGCGACGAGGGCTCGGCTGCCGGGGACCTTTTCTTCGACGAGGGCTCGGCTGCCGGGGACCTTTTCTTCGACGAGGGCTCGGCTGCCGGGGACCTTTTCTTCGACGAGGGCTCGGCTGCCGGGGACCTTTTCTTCGACGAGGGCTCGGCTGCCGGGGACCTTTTCTTCGACGAGGGTTCGGCTGCCGGGGTCCTTTTCTTCGACGAGGGCTCGGCTGCCGGGGACCTTTTCTTCGACGAGGGCTCGGCTGCCGGGGACCTTTTCTTCGACGAGGGCTCGGCTGCCGGGGACCTTTTCTTCGACGAGGGCTCGGCTGCCGGGGACCTTTTCTTCGACGAGGGCTCGGCTGCCGGGGACCTTTTCTTCGACGAGGGCTCGGCTGCCGGGGACCTTTTCTTCGACGAGGGCTCGGCTGCCGGGGTCCTTTTCTTCGACGAGGGCTCGGCTGCCGGGGACCTTTTCTTCGACGAGGGCTCGGCTGCCGGGGACCTTTTCTTCGACGAGGGCTCGGCTGCCGGGGACCTTTTCTTCGACGAGGGCTCGGCTGCCGGGGTCCTTTTCTTCGACGAGGGCTCGGCTGCCGGGGACCTTTTCTTCGACGAGGGCTCGGCTGCCGGGGTCCTTTTCTTCGACGAGGGCTCGGCTGCCGGGGACCTTTTCTTCGACGAGGGCTCGGCTGCCGGGGACCTTTTCTTCGACGAGGGCTCGGCTGCCGGGGGTCCTTTTCTTCGACGAGGGCTCGGCTGCCGGGGACCTTTTCTTCGACGAGGGCTCGGCTGCCGGGGACCTTTTCTTCGACGAGGGCTCGGCTGCCGGGGACCTTTTCTTCGACGAGGGCTCGGCTGCCGGGGACCTTTTCTTCGACGAGGGCTCGGCTGCCGGGGACCTTTTCTTCGACGAGGGCTCGGCTGCCGGGGACCTTTTCTTCGACGAGGGTTCGGCTGCCGGGGTCCTTTTCTTCGACGAGGGCTCGGCTGCCGGGGACCTTTTCTTCGACGAGGGCTCGGCTGCCGGGGACCTTTTCTTCGACGAGGGCTCGGCTGCCGGGGACCTTTTCTTCGACGAGGGCTCGGCTGCCGGGGACCTTTTCTTCGACGAGGGCTCGGCTGCCGGGGACCTTTTCTTCGACGAGGGCTCGGCTGCCGGGGACCTTTTCTTCGACGAGGGCTCGGCTGCCGGGGTCCTTTTCTTCGACGAGGGCTCGGCTGCCGGGGACCTTTTCTTCGACGAGGGCTCGGCTGCCGGGGACCTTTTCTTCGACGAGGGCTCGGCTGCCGGGGTCCTTTTCTTCGACGAGGGCTCGGCTGCCGGGGACCTTTTCTTCGACGAGGGCTCGGCTGCCGGGGTCCTTTTCTTCGACGAGGGCTCGGCTGCCGGGGACCTTTTCTTCGACGAGGGCTCGGCTGCCGGGGACCTTTTCTTCGACGAGGGCTCGGCTGCCGGGGACCTTTTCTTCGACGAGGGCTCGGCTGCCGGGGACCTTTTCTTCGACGAGGGCTCGGCTGCCGGGGTCCTTTTCTTCGACGAGGGCTCGGCTGCCGGGGACCTTTTCTTCGACGAGGGCTCGGCTGCCGGGGACCTTTTCTTCGACGAGGGCTCGGCTGCCGGGGTCCTTTTCTTCGACGAGGGCTCGGCTGCCGGGGACCTTTTCTTCGACGAGGGCTCGGCTGCCGGGGTCCTTTTCTTCGACGAGGGCTCGGCTGCCGGGGACCTTTTCTTCGACGAGGGCTCGGCTGCCGGGGTCCTTTTCTTCGACGAGGGCTCGGCTGCCGGGGACCTTTTCTTCGACGAGGGCTCGGCTGCCGGGGTCCTTTTCTTCGACGAGGGCTCGGCTGCCGGGGACCTTTTCTTCGACGAGGGCTCGGCTGCCGGGGACCTTTTCTTCGACGAGGGCTCGGCTGCCGGGGACCTTTTCTTCGACGAGGGCTCGGCTGCCGGGGTCCTTTTCTTCGACGAGGGCTCGGCTGCCGGGGACCTTTTCTTCGACGAGGGCTCGGCTGCCGGGGTCCTTTTCTTCGACGAGGGCTCGGCTGCCGGGGACCTTTTCTTCGACGAGGGCTCGGCTGCCGGGGTCCTTTTCTTCGACGAGGGCTCGGCTGCCGGGGACCTTATCTTCGACGAGGGCTCGGCTGCCGGGGTCCTTTTCTTCGACGAGGGCTCGGCTGCCGGGGACCTTTTCTTCGACGAGGGCTCGGCTGCCGGGGACCTTTTCTTCGACGAGGGCTCGGCTGCCGGGGACCTTTTCTTCGACGAGGGCTCGGCTGCCGGGGACCTTTTCTTCGACGAGGGCTCGGCTGCCGGGGACCTTTTCTTCGACGAGGGCTCGGCTGCCGGGGACCTTTTCTTCGACGAGGGCTCGGCTGCCGGGGTCCTTTTCTTCGACGAGGGCTCGGCTGCCGGGGTCCTTTTCTTCGACGAGGGCTCGGCTGCCGGGGACCTTTTCTTCGACGAGGGCTCGGCTGCCGGGGTCCTTTTCTTCGACGAGGGCTCGGCTGCCGGGGACCTTTTCTTCGACGAGGGCTCGGCTGCCGGGGACCTTTTCTTCGACGAGGGCTCGGCTGCCGGGGACCTTTTCTTCGACGAGGGCTCGGCTGCCGGGGGTCCTTTTCTTCGACGAGGGCTCGGCTGCCGGGGACCTTTTCTTCGACGAGGGCTCGGCTGCCGGGGTCCTTTTCTTCGACGAGGGCTCGGCTGCCGGGGACCTTTTCTTCGACGAGGGCTCGGCTGCCGGGGACCTTTTCTTCGACGAGGTCTCGGCTGCCGGGGTCCTTTTCTTCGACGAGGGCTCGGCTGCCGGGGTCCTTTTCTTCGACGAGGGCTCGGCTGCCGGGGACCTTTTCTTCGACGAGGGCTCGGCTGCCGGGGACCTTTTCTTCGACGAGGGCTCGGCTGCCGGGGACCTTTTCTTCGACGAGGGCTCGGCTTGCCGGGGACCTTTTCTTCGACGAGGGCTCGGCTGCCGGGGACCTTTTCTTCGACGAGGGCTCGGCTGCCGGGGACCTTTTCTTCGACGAGGGCTCGGCTGCCGGGGACCTTTTCTTCGACGAGGGCTCGGCTGCCGGGGACCTTTTCTTCGACGAGGGCTCGGCTGCCGGGGACCTTTTCTTCGACGAGGGCTCGGCTGCCGGGGTCCTTTTCTTCGACGAGGGCTCGGCTGCCGGGGACCTTTTCTTCGACGAGGGCTCGGCTGCCGGGGACCTTTTCTTCGACGAGGGCTCGGCTGCCGGGGACCTTTTCTTCGACGAGGGCTCGGCTGCCGGGGACCTTTTCTTCGACGAGGGCTCGGCTGCCGGGGACCTTTTCTTCGACGAGGGCTCGGCTGCCGGGGACCTTTTCTTCGACGAGGGCTCGGCTGTCGGGGTCCTTTTCTTCGACGAGGGCTCGGCTGTCGGGGTCCTTTTCTTCGACGAGGTCTCGGCTGCCGGGGACCTTTTCTTCGACGAGGGCTCGGCTGCCGGGGACCTTTTCTTCGACGAGGGCTCGGCTGCCGGGGACCTTTTCTTCGACGAGGGCTCGGCTGCCGGGGTCCTTTTCTTCGACGAGGGCTCGGCTGCCGGGGACCTTTTCTTCGACGAGGGCTCGGCCGCCGGGGACCTTGTCTTCGACGAGGGCTCGGCTGCCGGGGACCTTTTCTTCGACGAGGGCTCGGCCGCCGGGGACCTTTTCTTCGACGAGGGCTCGGCTGCCGGGGTCCTTGTCTTCGACGAGGGCTCGGCTGCCGGGGACCTTTTCTTCGACGAGGGCTCGGCCGCCGGGGACCTTTTCTTCGACGAGGGCTCGGCTGCCGGGGTCCTTTTCTTCGACGAGGGCTCGGCTGCCGGGGACCTTTTCTTCGACGAGGGCTCGGCTGCCGGGGTCCTTTTCTTCGACGAGGGCTCGGCCGCCGGGGACCTTTTCTTCGACGAGGGCTCGGCTGCCGGGGTCCTTTTCTTCGACGAGGGCTCGGCTGCCGGGGACCTTTTCTTCGACGAGGGCTCGGCTGCCGGGGACCTTTTCTTCGACGAGGGCTCGGCTGCCGGGGTCCTTTTCTTCGACGAGGGCTCGGCTGCCGGGGACCTTTTCTTCGACGAGGGCTCGGCTGCCGGGGACCTTTTCTTCGACGAGGGCTCGGCTGCCGGGGTCCTTTTCTTCGACGAGGGCTCGGCTGCCGGGGACCTTTTCTTCGACGAGGGCTCGGCTGCCGGGGACCTTTTCTTCGACGAGGGCTCGGCTGCCGGGGACCTTTTCTTCGACGAGGGCTCGGCTGCCGGGGACCTTTTCTTCGACGAGGGCTCGGCTGCCGGGGTCATTTTCTTCGACGAGGGCTCGGCTGCCGGGGTCCTTTTCTTCGACGAGGGCTCGGCTGCCGGGGACCTTTTCTTCGACGAGGGCTCGGCTGCCGGGGTCCTTTTCTTCGACGAGGGCTCGGCTGCCGGGGACCTTTTCTTCGACGAGGGCTCGGCTGCCGGGGTCCTTTTCTTCGACGAGGGCTCGGCTGCCGGGGTCCTTTTCTTCGACGAGGGCTCGGCTGCCGGGGACCTTTTCTTCGACGAGGGCTCGGCTGCCGGGGTCCTTTTCTTCGACGAGGGCTCGGCTGCCGGGGACCTTTTCTTCGACGAGGGCTCGGCTGCCGGGGACCTTTTCTTCGACGAGGGCTCGGCTGCCGGGGACCTTTTCTTCGACGAGGGCTCGGCTGCCGGGGACCTTTTCTTCGACGAGGGCTCGGCTGCCGGGGACCTTTTCTTCGACGAGGGCTCGGCTGCCGGGGTCCTTTTCTTCGACGAGGGCTCGGCTGCCGGGGGACCTTTTCTTCGACGAGGGCTCGGCTGCCGGGGACCTTTTCTTCGACGAGGGCTCGGCTGCCGGGGTCCTTTTCTTCGACGATGGCTCGGCTGCCGGGGACCTTTTCTTCGACGAGGTCTCGGCTGCCGGGGTCCTTTTCTTCGACGAGGGCTCGGCTGCCGGGGACCTTTTCTTCGACGAGGTCTCGGCTGCCGGGGTCCTTTTCTTCGACGAGGGCTCGGCTGCCGGGGTCCTTTTCTTCGACGAGGGCTCGGCTGCCGGGGTCCTTTTCTTCGACGAGGGCTCGGCTGCCGGGGTCCTTTTCTTCGACGAGGGCTCGGCTGCCGGGGACCTTTTCTTCGACGAGGGCTCGGCTGCCGGGGACCTTTTCTTCGACGAGGGCTCGGCTGCCGGGGACCTTTTCTTCGACGAGGGCTCGGCTGCCGGGGACCTTTTCTTCGACGAGGGCTCGGCTGCCGAAGAAAAGATTTTCGACGAGGGCTCGGATGCCGGGGACCTTTTCTTCGACGAGGGCTCGGCTGCCGGGGACCTTTTCTTCGACGAGGGCTCGCCTGCCGAAGAAAAGATTTTCGACGAGGGCTCGGCTGCCGGGGACCTTTTCTTCGACGAGGGCTCGGCTGCCGGGGTCCTTTTCTTCGACGAGGGCTCGGCTGCCGGGGACCTTTTCTTCGACGAGGGCTCGGCTGCCGGGGACCTTTTCTTCGACGAGGGCTCGGCTGCCGGGGTCCTTTTCTTCGACGAGGGCTCGGCTGCCGGGGACCTTTTCTTCGACGAGGGCTCGGCTGCCGGGGACCTTTTCTTCGACGAGGGCTCGGCTGCCGGGGACCTTTTCTTCGACGAGGGCTCGGCTGCCGGGGACCTTTTCTTCGACGAGGGCTCGGCTGCCGGGGACCTTTTCTTCGACGAGGGCTCGGCTGCCGGGGTCCTTTTCTTCGACGAGGGCTCGGCTGCCGGGGACCTTTTCTTCGACGAGGGCTCGGCTGCCGGGGACCTTTTCTTCGACGAGGGCTCGGCTGCCGGGGTCCTTTTCTTCGACGAGGGCTCGGCTGCCGGGGACCTTTTCTTCGACGAGGTCTCGGCTGCCGGGGTCCTTTTCTTCGACGAGGGCTCGGCTGCCGGGGACCTTTTCTTCGACGAGGTCTCGGCTGCCGGGGTCCTTTTCTTCGACGAGGGCTCGGCTGCCGGGGTCCTTTTCTTCGACGAGGGCTCGGCTGCCGGGGACCTTTTCTTCGACGAGGGCTCGGCTGCCGGGGTCCTTTTCTTCGACGAGGGCTCGGCTGCCGGGGTCCTTTTCTTCGACGAGGGCTCGGCTGCCGGGGACCTTTTCTTCGACGAGGGCTCGGCTGCCGGGGACCTTTTCTTCGACGAGGGCTCGGCTGCCGGGGACCTTTTCTTCGACGAGGGCTCGGCTGCCGGGGACCTTTTCTTCGACGAGGGCTCGGCTGCCGGGGACCTTTTCTTCGACGAGGGCTCGGCTGCCGAAGAAAAGATTTTCGACGAGGGCTCGGCTGCCGGGGACCTTTTCTTCGACGAGGGCTCGGCTGCCGGGGACCTTTTCTTCGACGAGGGCTCGGCTGCCGGGGACCTTTTCTTCGACGAGGGCTCGGCTGCCGGGGACCTTTTCTTCGACGAGGGCTCGGCTGCCGGGGACCTTCCCATCGACGAGGGCTCGGCTGCCGGGGACCTTTTCTTCGACGAGGGCTCGGCTGCCGGGGACCTTTTCTTCGACGAGGGCTCGCCTGCCGGGGACCTTTTCTTCGACGAGGGCTCGGCTGCCGGGGACCTTTTCTTCGACGAGGGCTCGCCTGCCGAAGAAAAGATTTTCGACGAGGGCTCGGCTGCCG